>NC_079197.1:81798206-82043909 GCF_029499605.1 Hyla sarda | reverse complement strand
TACAGAGAGAGAGAGACAGAGACAGAGAGAGAGAGACAGAGACAGAGACAGAGACAGAGACAGAGAGAGAGAGAGAGCATACAGCGGACAGTTCTTATATTGCATATAAACCTTCATGCTCAGTACCTAGTCAAGTACAGTGCTGGTTGCAAGGGGACATCTTGTGCAATAAATATAGAGAGCACAGAATTATTCCTGGAGGCTCCTAACATTACATACAGATATTATACAATATTATGCAATAACTGCTCACAGACAACTAGATACAGTGTTGCTTTCCTGCCCAAATAAATGGAAAAAGGATACAGATATTATACAATATTATGCAATAACTGCTCACAGACAACTAGATACAGTGTTGCTTTCCTGCCCAAATAAATGGAAAAAGGTGAGGGGTTGTCAAAGTACAGTGGTATCTTAAAGGGAACCAATCATCAGATTTTACCCTAAATAACGCTTGGCAAAGCATTATATAGGGTAAAATCTTTATCCTCACCATCCCCAGGGGACGCTCCTGCCCCCAGGGATGGTGAAGATATGAACTTATAAACTGCTCCCAGCTCGCCTGGTCCCGTGTCTTCGGCTGGCAGCAACACCCCCTCCACTTGACTGACGGGCCACGTCATCGCTTAGCTCACTGAACAGACGGAGCAGAGTGATGACGCGGCTAGTCAATCAAGCAGAGGGGGCGCTGCTGCCGAAGACACGGGACTAGTTGAGAGGAGCTACCTGCCCAGGGGACTACTTACGGGGCTGGCAGGGAGCAGTTTATAAGTTCATATCTTCACCCTCCCCGCAGGCTGGAGCGTCCCCTGGGGATGGTGAGGATAAAGATTTGACCCTATATAATGCTTTGCCAAGCATCATTATAGGGTAAAATATGATTATTGGTTCCCTTTAACATACAATATTAATCTGTTCCTGGACAATCATATGTTGAAACCATTGTATGTAGGTATATAGGGGCATATATTAGAGGGAGATTGTAAGGTCAGTACAGTATTATAGTGAAGAGAGGGTAAGGTCAGTGCAGTATTATAGTGGAGAGAGGGTAAGGTCAGTGCAGAACAGTATAAAATTTATATTTATATATATATATATATATATATATATATATATATATATATATATATATATATATATATATATATATATACACATATACACACACACACACACACACATTATATACAGTGGTCCCTCAACATACGATGGTAATTCGTTCCAAACAAGCCATCGTTTGTCGAATCCATCGTATGTTGAGGGATTCGTGCAATGTTAAGTATAGGAAGCTGTACTCACCTGTCAACGCCACTCGCGATGGTGACCCCGGCCTCCGCTGGGCTCTCTTGGTCTTCTCCGGTCCTCCGCTGTCTTCTCCGGTCCTCTGCTGTCTTCTCCGGTCCTCCGCTGTCTTCCGCAAGGCATTACTGGGCCTGCGTAGCGACGTCATTACGCCACTGCGTACGCCATTCCCATTGGATGACGTGCGCAGCAGTGTATTGACGTCATCGGAGAGGGCCGAGAAGACACCGGAAGACCAGCGCTGGACCCGGAGGGCACCCCGGAGCATCGTGGAGGGGTAAGTAATACTTACCGCACCACACGGGGAACATTAAGCTGCTATCCGGCAGCAGCTTAAGTATTTTGCGCTGCCGGATAGCACTTAATGCGATTGCCCCGACATAAAAAAGCATTGTATGTTGATGCTGACATCGACATGCGATGGCCTCTGAGAGGCCATCGTATGTCGATTTGATCATATGTCGGGGCCATCGTAGGTCGGGGGGGGGGGGGGGTCACTGTATATGTATTGTAAGGGATTAGGTAACGGGGATAACGTCTCCTGGGTAGACAGGCACAGTTTTGCAGGAACACTGTAGAAATTGCAGTCCAAACAGCAGGGAATTCGTTTAACTGACCTCAGCCAGTTTTATTGACAGGTTGAGGTACAGAACATAAAATATAAAAAACAAAATCCTAAGCCTGTCCGGCTCTAACTAACAACAGGAAACCTCACTAACCAAGTGCCGGCCTAATACCGGGCACCAAACAATATAGCAAAGTCCATACCACTTGTAGTGCTCTCACAGGCTCCATGCAGATAACCTGTTCCCAGGCAGAGAGAGAGATGTGTCTGCATTCTCAGCCTTATATCAGGCCAGCACACCTGAGGAGGGATTACCTGACAGCCCAAAACCCGGACTTTCCGGATGGAGTGGGGGCCCACCCTTCTCTCCCCACTCCAGCAACACAGACCCTAAACACACACAGGTTTTATACAAACCCAAATTGCAGAGACGTCTGCATAGACCTCTGCTGAACATTTCCCTGGTTGCTTTAAATTACATAAGTGAGGAACCTCGGGCACACATAGACCCCGTCCACTACTTCTCCAGACACTCTGTCACAATATATATACATACATACATACATACATACATACATATACACACACACACACACACACAGTGGGGGGGGGTATTTTGTCAGCCACCAATTGTGCAGGTTCTCCCACTTAAGATGAGAGAGGCCTGTAATTGTCATCATAGGTATACCTCAACTACGAGAGACAGGATTGGGGGAAAGAAAACAGGAAATAACATTGTAGGATTTCTAATTAATTAGTAAATTCCTCGGTAAAATAAGTATTTGGTCACCTACAAACAAGGAAGATATCTGGCTCTCACAGACCTGTAACTTCTTCTTTAAGAGTCTCCTCTGTCCTCCACGCGTTACCTGTATTAATGGCGCCTGTTTGAACTTTTTATCATAGATGCAATACATTTTAAACCTTTTTATTTTGCAGCGCGTTCTCTTTAGTACAGTACTGCCCCATACAGAATATACAGGCACTGATGTGCACACTAGAGGTATGAAGAGGGCAGCGCTGATTTGATGCATTATTGTACATGGCAAAGGGGCGGCACAACGAGAAGCTGCGCAGTCGGGTAAGGCGCGTGTGTTTAGAGTCTGTGCAGAGTAACAGGGCTGAACACATGGCCCGGTGGAAGCAGCAGCAGTCAGCGCTGCCGTATAGCAGTTTGGACAATGCCCCTGATGTTCACATACACTGCAAGTTGATGCTGTATTCAACATACCATGGACTTTTCAGCCCATCATATATTGAAACTATCACATATCAGGGGCATCATTGAGGGACCACTGTATTCTGTTCATGCCCCGAAGAACAGCAGGTGTAGGTGTCTTCTTTTCTAATCTATCTGATAATTTCCTTCTTATAGAAAGGACTGAGGTGGGTAATAAGAATATATCCGGGAGTATGGTACTTGATAATCTGACTGTCTAATAGGAGAAGGTTCAGCAGTCACATACAGGGATGAGGATCCACTCACTGATCTTGTGAGAAGACTTGCATACAGCAATTACTTCATTTTATAATATCTCCCCCCATGGTTAACAATTTCTATTCATATCAAACCCACATTAAGAACTGTGCCTGGCCAGAAAAGTGACCTACCTTTAAAGTTTAAGTTAACCTTAAAAGCTATGACTGGGTATGTGACACTCACTATGAAAACAAATTCTCTCAACAAACCCAAAAAGTTGGGAGTAGTTGAAGCAAGTAGTTATCAGCATGAGGCAGGAATGGGTGTATACGGATAGCATTTTGCTGAGCCTGTAGTTCAGTCTCCCTGTCACCTAAAAGCACCTACGTATAGAGGGTAAAACCTTCTAAGGGTATGCTCACGTGCATATATTTTCTGCTGCAGCCTCCTCTTTGACTTCAATGGGTAGCAAAACCTGCTACAGAAAATCTGCATGTCTGAACATACCCTAATAGTACTTCCAGCTTACTTCTGTTAAAAGGGTACTCCGGTGGAAAACTTTCAACTGGTGCCAGAAAGTTAAACATATTTGTAAATTACTTCTATTAAAAAATCATAATCCTTCCAGTACTTATTAGCTGCTGAATACTACAGCGGAAATTCTTTTTTTTTTGAAACACAGAGCTCTCAGCTGACATCATGAGCACAGTGCTCTCTACTGACATCTCTGTCCATTTTAGAAACTGTCCAGAACAGCATATGTTTGCTATGGGGATTTCCTTTTACTCTGGACAGTTCCTAAAATGGACAGAGATGTCAGCAGAGAGCACTGTGCTCATGATGTCAGCAGAGAGCACTGTGTTTCAAATGGAAAAGAATTTCCACTGTAGTATTCAGCAGCTAATAAGTACTGAAAGGATTAAGATTTTTTAATAGAAATAATTTACAAATCTGTGTTACTTTCTGGCACCAGTTGATTTAAAAATAAATAAATAAATAAAAAATATAAGTTTTTCACTGGAGTACCCCTTTAATGCCCTCGTATTCTCCAGGTTGTAGACTGGCATGTATTCAGCCTTTGGCATTTAAATGGGTTATTTTGCCCCAAGACATATTATCCCCTATTGCCAGTGGAAACACCCCGAGATCAGACATCGTATCCCCTGTCCTTTGTTTAGGGTATAAGATGTCTAGGGGCACCCCCGTGTGACGTCATGCTCCCCACCTCAATGCAAGCCGACAGGAGGGGGTGTGATAGCTATCACGCCCCCTCCCGTCGGCTTGCATTGAGTGGTGGAGCGTGACGTCACACGGGGGCGGAGGCGTGACGTCACACGCCGCCGCCCCTGTAGTCGCCCGTAATCAGACCCGGAGCGAACACACTCCGGGGACTGATTACAAAGGGGGTGCCGCGTGCATGATCGCGGGCGTCCCCAGCAGCGGAACTCCCCCGATCAGGCATCTTATCCCCTATCCTTTGGATAGGGGATAAGATGTGTAAGCACCGGAGAACCCCTTTAAATACTTTGCAGCCATTGTCCTAATTTGTTGGTTTAACGTTATAAAAAACAAAACTATAAAGGCAGTATTTTCTAAAAACAGTGTCTCCAGCTGTTGCAAAACTACAACTCCCAGTATGCCCGGACAGCCAAAGGCTGTCCGGGCATGCTGGGAGTTGTAGTTTTGCAACAGCTGGAGACACACTGTTTGGAAAACACTACTATAAGGCCATAAATGCGTCCACACATTGAATGGGACTGTTCACACTTCTCGTGTTTTCTGATGGAAAGAACAGGGTTGCACGGGTGGACTGTGTCATACGTGAAAGAAAAGAAACTCGGCTCCAGTGTGAAAATCTATGTGAAAAGATTCTGTAGCATAGACCGCTACAGCTCTCAGTCATAAGACTGGAACGGCTTGCAATGTGAGAGGAGAGACTGTGGGAATTTAACAAGACGAGCCCCCCCCCCCCCCACGAGTGTGGACTCTAACCTATGTACAGGCCTGTCCATTTTAAAGTGGTTTATCCACAAATGTGCTCCTGGGGGCAGGTTACAGACAGAGTCAATCCCCTTCCTCCCCTGGCAGTTAACAGTGTAGAGCCTTCCTATTTCTTAGGTATACTTGCATGTTACTGTAGAGGCTCTGACTCTTTCCTGACAAACTGGGGAAATAGCTATTTATCTTGGATGCTCAACAGAGAACACAAGAGGACTATAAAGAAACCTGGCTTGGGGGGGAATGATTGATCATATGGGTAAACCAACACGCTGCGCCTTAGGTGGACGTACACACTGAACGTGGCACCCTACCAAGTGAAGGTCATAATGCTTCACATACTGGTTTATGTAACAGCATGCAAAAGGAACACACTGTTTATTCTTTATGATATATACAGTGAAGATTAGCTATCCTGTTCGGACAGCCTATTCCATTCACTTACAAAACAGGGATGTATGCCATCTGAACCTGGGGATTTGTCTACTTATTACTTTTAGTCTTTTTTTCTATTACATATATTTATTCATTACTCTTAAAAAGAGGATAGACCTCCAACCAGAAGACAATACCAATGAACCAGGTCGTCTGGTTGGAGATTTGTCCTCTTTTTAAGAGTAATGCATAAATATTGGTTTTGGTCTAAGTTCTACAACTTTGCGATGTCAAACTAAGCTATACCTTTTATTCAGTGGTCTCACTTTTATGTCATCCCATTTGGGGGTTAGATCTAGGGGAAGGTAACACTCAGTTGTCAAATTTATTTATTTATTAAAACTGGAAGGACCTTTTTCCTGGAGAAAGAAAAGAATTGAGATCCCTGCCATTGTTTTAACCTGCAACCATATTTGTGATTAGTGTTGCTCGCGAATATTCGCAATTCGAATATTATTCGCGAATATCGCATATTCGCGAATTTCGCGAATTCGCGAATATAGCGCTATATATTCGTAATTACGAATATTCGTTTTATTTTATTTTTTTTTTTTTCACAGTACACATCACAGTGATCATCCCTCTCTGCTTCCAGCTTGTGTGGTGTAAAGAAGGCTGTAATACTACTGTGTGAGACTGGCGGGCGAAAATTCGCATATGCGAAAATTAGCATATGCGAATTTTCGCATATGCTAATTTTGTATATGCTAATATTCACATATGCTAATTTTCGCATACGCGAATATTCGCATATGCGAAAATAAAACAATATACCGAACATGCGAATATTCGCGAATATATGACGAATATTCGTCCATATATTCGCGAATATTCGCGAATTCGAATATGGCCTATGCCGCTCAACACTATTTGTGATGGGACAGGCTTCTTCTAGGTATTTTTATACATATCCCACAGTTCCTCTACAGTGGGAACTCAGGCTGCAAATACGATACGTATAAGGCCGCTCTTATGTGTGGAGACGGAGCAGCACAGTAACGGCTTCCTCCTTTAATCCTTAGTCCCCGCTGCTTTCTTCCCCAGCTTCGCATTGTCCTTCTTCTACAAGAACAGTCCACCTGAGTGCAATGTTCACAGTGGTTGCCTGCTATCCTCCAGGAAGCATTAAATTTGTTTTATTGTAGAAAGCAATGTATCTCAGAAGCTTCGGCCTCAGATCCCCTGCTGCTTACTATTACTAAAGAAATTGAGATGTGAAAGCGGGATCACAGACTGTGCTATTCCTCAATTATCCTCCAAACACATGGTCAGCCAAGGCCCCTTTAATGTATCCATGGGAGTTATTATTCCCTCCCTTTGTAATAATATGGAGGAAGTGCTGAGAAGCAGAACATTACACTGTTCCACTTACGTTGGTAAATAGCATTTTTGCGAGAGGAGATATTGTTGCTTTTGTCTACTAAAAATATTTCTGTAGTTAAAAGGGGTTATCCGGGTTTCAAAAATGGATGAAAAGGCCATTAATATTAGATTGGTAGGAGTCCAACTCTCAAGATCCCTGCCGATCAGCTGATGGACACCAGTAACCTATAAAAGGGTTTTATTGGGATTCTGTTACACATAAAGGAATTTGCAGCAGAGCCTCCAGTACAATATGAACAAAGCCTAAGGAAAGTGCTTAAACTACGCAGTCTACGTGGCATATACCGTGGCAAGATTGTGGTATAGCTAAAGGGTTCAATAGATAGAGCTCAGTCTATTTTTGGCCTGTTTTAGGCCAGTATGTTTTATTTGCTGGACACAACATAGTCTACCACACTTGTGTCCAAAATAAATAAATAAATAAAACGTATCCTGCGGTAAAATAAAATAAACGTAGTAGCAAGTAGAGTGTTTTGTCTATTGAATCATATCACTATGCCACAGTATAACATCAGAAAACACTTGATGGTATCCTGATTTATACCCATGGAGTCAAACCAAAAAGTCATGTGAACAGCCCCTTAGGTAGTTCTAGTGGGGAGATTTATCAAAATCTGTGCAGAGGGAAAAGTGGAGTAGTTGCCCATGACAATCAATCACATTGGGGGAGATTTATCAAAACCTGTGCAAAGGAAAAGTTACCCAGTTGCCCATAGCAACCAATCAGATTGCTTCTTTCATTTTGCAAAGGCCTTGTTTAAAATGAAAGAAGCGAGCTGATTGGTTGCTATGGGAAACATTGCCTATGCACAGGTTTTGATAAATCTCCCCCATTGCTTTTATTTTTTTAAATTAAAGAAGTGATCTGATTGGTTGCTATGGGCAACTGCACCACTCTTCCTCTACACAGGTTTTGATAAATCCCCCACTATATCTTGTATAACTGACAGCTGAATGCACATTCAGCTGACAGCTATAACTTACCTTTTTAACGGGATCCTGTCATAAACCTGCTATGCATCTGTGGTATCCCGGTACAGAACACAATTCTGTAGAGTCCTTAAGCCCCCTCAGGTAGAGTCCCTCAGGTCCACAGGGCTCCCCCCTAAGTCATTATGGTATTATTTTGTATTCTGTTGTATATAAGGTATGTACATTTATTATAAGCATTGTACGGTGAATGTAAACTGTATATGAAGGTTGTTAGGATATTTACCTTGTATAGGACCTTCCTAAAGTCATGTGATAAGTCATGTGATGTGTGATCACATGATATACCCAGAGTTCCATGGGCACAGGTAACCACAGGCAACCAGCTACCAATGGGCTTTAGTCCAGCCCCCTAGTATATAAGGGGCTGAAGTCTCTATTCTCACCCTCTAAGTTCCTGGCAATTAAAGAAAGCACAAGTCCTGTACAACTCAAGTCCAGCATATCTACGCCAAAGCCTATAAACCTGCAGCCACATCAAATCTGTGAGTACAAGTCAAGTCCCTACAAAATGATAACAGTAACACAGTGGCCTGCACCATTATTATTATTGCAACTACAAGTCCAAGCAAGCCTGAGAGGTTCCCAGTGTCCCGATCACTTCTGTGGAAGTTGGCTGTTTGAACAGACTGTTTTATGCCTTCTCCAAGTAAAAGTTCTAGTTGCATCAAATCCCTGCTTTGTACTCTCAATCATCACATGCCGTTTTTGGGCTGGTTGTTGGCGGAGCCCTACACCAAAACAACCACATCCTAGCGTCACGAACACTAGGGGTTAAAAACATCTTGCCCCAGGGGTTAATACCATCCGACCCCACCACTCACTGTAACACCCCGTGGTCACCACATACTATTTTTGCATCCTACGAAAAGGATACGGGTGTGTGCCTTTAATTATTAAACCACCAGACCACTCGCAACAAGAAAACGGGTGTATACCAAAAGCCACTAGTCCTCCCCCTATTCAGAACTGTGATTATAGAATTGTCCAGAGCTGTCGCAAGCTGCAACAAGAAGTGCGCCCACCAGTGTACGGGACCTTTTTAGTGAAATTGTGCTTTGCTGGGGGGAGGTGAAGAATACTGTGTTTTTGCCAAAGTACCTGCAAGGGTTAAAAGTCAGTCCCGGGGCTTCCCTCGCATGCTGTTTTTTGGGCTGGTTTTCAGCGGTGCCCTACACCAAACAACCACATCCTGGCATCATGAACACTAGGGGTAAACAACATCTTGCCCCAGGGGTTAATACCATCCGACCCCACCATTCACTGCAACACCCCGTGGTCACCACACATCCACACTTTGATCTCTTAAAAGGGGTTAAGCAAAGAGTATCACTTACCCACAGAAAGGTGATCAGTATCCGATTGGTGGTGGTCTGACCACTGGGATTACTAATGGTGTAAGTAAAAGTCCCTTTTTAATGCTTTATTTGACTGCTAAAGATACCAGAGCACAGTTTTTAGCCATCTCAGCAGTAAGTTAATGCAGCAACAGCATGTGTGCTCGACTGCTGCTCCACTCAATTGGGGGACAAGGGACCCCCATACTTCTGATCAATTGGGTTCCCAGGGGTTGGCACTAGATATGGTAAGGATGACCACATCATCTAGGAGGTAATGATGCCAAGATCAATCTTGTCTTCAGCTGTGGGGGATGTCAGATGTGAATGACAGCCGTGTCCTGCTGCTGATCTTCTGCAGCGCGTCATGCAGAGCAGGAGATAAGTTGGATGTATGCATACATCCAATAGCGAGAAGGAGAGCTAAATGCATTTCTGTCTCTAGGGGGGGCTGCAGGGAAACGGTTTTAGTTAAGTGTGGTTGTGGCTAGGCTCCATCTTGTTGGTATTACAGTTAATGGTCCTCTCAGATCAGCCTTGGTTGACAATAACCATGAATTCTATTCATGATCTTCCCCATCACATATAATGGGGGTCATTTAAAGTGATCCCTACAGTTTTTTCTTGGGTTCATGCCAAAAATGTGCTGCATGCTTTGTGCGCCAGAATTTGAGACCAAAAAATCCCAAAAACCCAACTAACTCTCCATTTTACTCAGAAAACCTGGAAAAGGGGCGCGACCGTCGATAAAGGGGGTGTGGTTGCAGATTTTTTTTTTTTTGAGAAGCATACATAGCTACTAGGGATCGACCGATTATCGGTATGGCCGATATTATCGGCCGATAATCACGATTTTGGGCATTATCGGTATCGGCAATTATCTTGCCGATAATGCCCCGCCCCCCGCACTGCCCCAACCGCACCGCGACCGCCACCCCCCTGACCCACCGCACCCCCGACCCACCGCACCGCGTCGCACCCCCACCGTGATGCTGGGCGGTATACCGGTATGGATTTTTGCCCATACTGCTATACCGGTCGGGACCCTCCCCCAACCTCCGAGTCAATAAAAAAAATTAAACTTAAACGTAATGGGGGTGGTCTGGGCCATCCATCCTTCCTTCCTGTAGTGTCCGGGGGCGTTCCGGGTGGAGGGTGAACCGGTCCGGGCTGTCCTTCTCCGGCGGTCATCTTCTCCACTCCGGGCAGGCTCCGGCCTAGTACGCTGCATAGACGCCGCTACGCCGTGACGTCAGGTGCGTCGCTGCGCACGGGCGTCACTGCGCAGCGGCGTCTATGCAGCGTACTAGGCCGGAGCCTGCCCGGAGTGGAGAAGATGACCGCCGGAGAAGAAGGACAGCCCGGACCGCTTCACCCGGAACGCCCCCGGACACTACAGGAACGATGGATGGATGGCCCGGACCACCCTGACAGGTAGGGGAGAGAAGCGGGTGGCGGCGGCGGCCTATGACCCCGCAAAACCCACTGCAGATCATTGATTTAAAGCGCCCGCTTTAAATCAATGATCTGCAGCGGTGTCGCAGGGGGTTAAATAGCCGATAACTTATACCGATATTCCGGTATAAGTTATCGGCTATCGGCCCTAACCTGCACCGATTATCGGTATCGGCCCTAAAAAAAACGATATCGGTCGATCCCTAATATCTACTAATGTTCCCACATAAATGTTGGTGGATTTGAGCTCTGGAACAGCTCAGAGCAGTTTTTTTATTTTTTATTAGGGAAGTCGTATGGAAAAACTAGTGAATATCATGGAAAAATACATTTTGGGGGAAAAAAACCCACAAAGAAAACTACACGTCACTCTTAGTAAATGAGGGTCGATGCCTGCATGTGAGTATGGTTGACTAGTAAGTTTTTTTTTTTCTTTTGCACTTCTTAGTAAAATGGTGAGGCCAGCATTGAATTGACTTTTAATTTGTATATTACTTTATTCCGCATTATTTTTTCCGATGGCTTAAAATTTTTTGTAAATTTGACATCTCTAGTTGGACCCCCAATCAGATATTACATAGGCAATTAGTTATAATCTTGAGAAAATGACCACAGTGATCAGATGACCACAGTGAAACGGAATGTGAGTGGATCAATAAGCCACAGCATATTCCACACAGATTTCTTTCACAGCAGGATGGAAGATATATGATCCATTCACAAAGAGAAAATTCTGTTGGATTTCCTTAGATGATCTACGCCCTCGAGAATTGGTACCTAAGGTCTACAGATATCTGCCACAAACATAAGCACCGACCCATAGACAGACTGCAGATTCCACCATAAGATTAAAAGGGCCAGACCAAAACTTTTTTTTTATATATCAACTGGCTCCGGAAAGTTAAACAGATTTGTAAATTACTTCTATTAAAAAATCTTAATCCTTCCAATAGTTATTAGCTTCTGAAGTTGAGTTGCTGTTTTCTGTCTAACTGCTCTCTGATGACTCACGTCCCGGGAGCTGTGCAGTTCCTATGGGGATATTCTCCCATCATGCACAGCTCCCGGGATGTGACATCATCATTGAGCCGTCAGACAGAAAACTTCAGAAGCTAATAACTATTGGAAGAATTAAGATTTTTTAATAGAAGTAATTTACAAATCTTGGTATACTTGATAGAAGAATGAAAAGTCAGCACTCACCGGTATTTCCAGTTCAGCAAGATTTATTGCACATAAAACACCGGTGTCGCCTCTCTGTGATACCCCCCTGGTTACCATCTGCCGTCCTCCCTTTGATATGTATCAGGCTGTGAGTATGTGCAATAAATCTTGCTGAACTGGAAATACCAGTGAGTGCCGACTTTTCATTCTTCTATCAAGTATACCAAGGTTACGTCTTCTTTGTCTGAGCACCCCCTTGTCCACTGCTGCAACAGCGACTCAGTGTCCACCCGCTATAGGTACAGAAGTAAGCAGTGCCGAACAACTTGTATATATAATTTACAAATCTGTTTAACTTTCCAGAGCCAGTTGATTGATATATATATATATATATATATATATATATATATATATATATATATATATAAAAAAGGTTTTGCCTTGAATACCCCTTTAACATGTTTGAACTTCCACCGGACTCCAATTCCTTGTTGGGAAGTTTCGCTACAGAACTTCTGACAGGGGAACTAAGCAGCAGAGTCCTATCTAAATTATTGGGAGGCTATTACAAGCAGAATTTTCTTGTGGAAATTCTGTCTGGAATATCCGTAGTGTGAACAGGGCCATTGTGTGAAGTTTTATCACAGCACATGGTGATCTAATTAGACTGCTTGGGCTGGAATTTACCCAGGTGAACTCAGACTTATCAGTGGGCAGAGGTCAGTTTCCCTAGATGCAGTTTTAAAGGGGTACTCCACTGGAAAAAAAATTAAAAATTAAAAAAATGTAATCAACTGGTGCCAGAATGTTAAACAGATTTGTAAATTACTTCTATAAAAAATCTTAATCCTTCCAGTACTTATCAGCTGCTGTATGATCCACAGGAAGTTCTTTTGTTTTTTGAATTTCCTTTGTCTGACCACAGTGTTCTCTGCTGACACCTCTGTCCATTTTAGGAACTGTCCAGAGTAGCAGCAAATCCCCATAGAAAATATATCCTGCTCTGGACAGTTCCTGACATGGACAGTTGTGTCAGCAGAGAGCACTGTGGTCAGAAAGAAAGGAAATTCAAAAAGAAAAGAACTTCCTGTGGATAATACAGCAGTACCCGGCCCAAGTAACTTTCTGGGCTTGCCTCAGGCGCAAAAGGAGCTAGCTACAGCTCTGGGTATGGGCAGAAAAGACAAACAAACTGAATACCTAGATTGCTATTTAAAGTGTACACAAGGGGGGGGGGGGGGGATTTATCAAAACCTGCAGAGGAAAAGTTGACCAGTTGCCCATAACAACCAATCAGACTGGTTCTTTCATTTTTAAAAAGGCCTGTGGAAAATGAATGAGGCAGTCCGATTGGTTGCTATGTGCCACTAGTCACCTTTTCCTTTACACAGGTTTTGATAAATCTCCCCAATATACTTTGGTCAAAAGTCGTCAAGACCCACCAACTTCCATAGGACTGGACAACTGTCTAATGTGTATGTGGGGTCTCCTGAAAAATAAGCTATGGCCAGATAGTTATACTATGCATATAAGCACTATACAGATGTACTGCAGTATAGTATAACAGAGATCACAAGGAAAAAATATCAAATCAAATGTTTTTCAATAAAATTTAAAAAAAATTAAAAAAAATAGAAAAAAAACTAATAGAAAAAAAAACATAATAGTTATCACCATGTTTGTAATGACTTTCACTATAAAACAATTTATCCTGCACAGTGAACTTTGTAAATACAAAAAAAACAGCAAAAAAAAGATGCAAGAACCGCTAATTTTAATCCATTTCACCCGCACTAAACAGTATATGTATTTTGGCTTTAGTATCTGTGAACTGGCTGTCAGTTTTCCTTTAAAAGGGGTACTCCACTGGCCAGCATTCGTAACATGTACAGTGGGGATCAAAAGTTTGGGCACCCCAGGTAAAAATTTGTATTAATGTGCATAAAGAAGCCAAGGAAAGATGGAAAGATCTCCAAAAGGTATCAAATTACAGATTAGACATTCTTATAATATGTCAACAAAAGTTTGATTTTATTTCCATCATTTACACTTTCAAAATAACAGAAAGCAAAAAAAATGGTGTCTGCATGCTTAACAGTTGGACAGAGGTTCTTTTCATTAAATTCTGTTCCCCTTCTTCTCCCAACATACCTTTGGTCATTCCGGCCAAAAAGTTTAATTTTATCCTCATCAGCCCACAGAACTTGTTTCCAAAATGCATCAGGCTTGTCTATATGTTCATTTGCAAAGTTGAAATGCAGATTTTTGTAGTGAGGACGTAGAAGAGGTTTTCTTCTGATGACTCTTCCATGAAGACCAAGTATCTCTTTATAGTGGAATAGTGTAACACAACTCCAGTGTCTGCCAGATCTTTCAGGAGGGATTGTGCAGTCAAACGTGGGTTTTGAATGGTTTTTCTCACAATCTTGCGAGCTGTTCTGTCTGATATTTTTCTTGGTCTTCCAGATCTTGCTTTAACTTCCACTGTTCCTGGTGACTGACATTTCTTAATTACATTCCGAACAGAGGATATTGACATCTGAAAACGTTTTGCTATCTTCTTATAGCCTTCTCCAGCTTTGTGAGCGTCGACTATTTTCAGTTTCAGATTTCTAGACAACTGCTTAGAAGAACCCATGGTGCTGATTGTTGGGGCAAGGTCAGATGAGTCTGGGCATTTAAAACCTTTGAGATTGACATCACCTGGTCTTCCCAGATGATGATTGAGAACAATCCATGACACTGGCAGGTCTCAGCTTTGCAAAGAGGGCAATGCATGCTATAAATTCTGCAGGGTGCCCAAACTTTTGCAGACGCCATTCTTTTGTTTTCTGTTATTTTGAAAGTGTAAATGATGGAAATAAAATCTAACTTTTGTTGACATATTATAAGAATGTCTAATCTGTAATTTGATGCCTTTTGGACATTTTTCCATCTTCCCTTGGCTTCTTTATGCACATTAATACAAATTTTTACCTGGGGTGCCCAAGCTTTTGATCCCCACTGTAGTCCTGAACACTGTGGGGGTCGGCGGCGCCCCCTCAATGTAAGTCTATAGGATGGGGGGCGTGGCATTAGTCACGCTTCCTCCAATAGACTTGCAGTGAGGGGGCGTGGTGTTATGTCATGAGGGGCGTTTCCGACCCCCTGCAGTGCGCACACAGTGTTCGGAACTAAATGTTCCAAACATTTGCCAGTGGAGTACCCCTTTAATGTGTCAGAGGAAGTGGTCAGGCCTGGGTCACCTGACTTCCTGTGAACTACAGGATGACATCACCTACCAGACCCTTCCTGCTAGCTCTCTTTCTATGGAATCGGTTGATAGATAGATATATTTATATATACACACACACACACACACACACATATGCCTCAGGAGAGACATCTAACTACTAATATATATTAGTTAGACGTCTCTCCTGAGGCTGTGTTCACATGTGTTTTTTTCTGCATACTCTTCTTTAAAGGCTTTCTTTAAAGGCTTAAAATGTTCACTAAACACCTGCATTGTGATTATAAGTCAAATCACGTTCACCTCATAAAAATATCTCTTCTTCTTTGAAGAAAATGTATCAAAACTTAACATAATGTGAACTGAACTCAGCCAGCTTATAAAGTAAATCTGTTAGTTCTGTGGTAATAAAACTGCTGACCGCTCTAAATAGCCACTGGGAAGGAGAGAGCACACACACCTTTGTTCTTGATCATGCACATTCCATGACCGAGAAAATAACATTTTAACCCCTTAACCCCTTAAGGACTCAGCCCATTTTGGCCTTAAGGACTCAGACAATTTAATTTTTACATTTTCATTTTTTCCTCCTCGCCTTCTAAAAATCATAACTTTTATATTTTCATCCACAGACTAGTATGAGGGCTTGTTTTTTGCGTGACCAGTTGTCCTTTGTAATGACATCACTCATATCATAAAATGTATGGCGCAACAAAAACACTTTTTGTGGGGAAATTAAAACGAAAAACGCAATTTTGCTAATTTTGGAAGGTTTTGTTTTCACGCCGTACAATTTATGGTAAAAATGACGTGTGTTCTTTATTCTTAGGGTCAATACGATTAAAATGATGCCCATTATTATATACTTTTATAATATTGTTGCGCTTAAAAAAAATCACAAACTTTTTAACCAAATTAGTACGTTTATAATCCCTTTATTTTGATGACCTCTAACTTTTTTATTTTTCCGTATAAGTGGCGGTATGGGGGCTCATTTTTTGCGCCATGATCTGTACTTTTTTTTGATACCACATTTGCATATAAAAAACTTTTAATACACTTTAATTTTTTTTTTAAATAAAATGTATTAAAAAAGTAGGAATTTTGGACTTTTTTATTTTTTTTCGTTCACGCCGTTCACCGTACGGGATCATTAACATTTTATTTTAATAGTTCGGACATTTACGCACGCGGCGATACCAAATATGTCTATAAAAAAATGTTTTTTACGCTTTTTGGGGGTAAAATAGGAAAAAACGGACGTTTTACTTTTTTATTGGGGGAGGGGATTTTTCACTTTTACTTTTAAATTTTTTAAAAATTTTTTTTTACACTTGAATAGTCCCCATAGGGGACTATTCATAGCAATACCATGATTGCTAATACTGATCTGTTCTATGTATAGGACATAGAACAGATCAGTGTTTTCGGCGATCTTCTGCTCTGGTCTGCTCGATCACAGACCAGAGCAGGAGACGCAGGGAGCCGCACGGAGGAATGAGAGGGGACCTCTGTGCGGCGTTATGAATGATCGGATCCCCGCAGCAGCGCTGCGGGCGATCCGATCGTTCATTTAAATCGCGAACTCCCGCAGATGCCGGGATCTGTATTGATCCCGGCACCTGAGGGGTTAATGGCGGACGCCCACGAGATCGCGGGCGTCGGCCATTGCCGGCGGGTCCCTGGCTGCGATCAGCAGCCGGGATCAGCCGCGCATGACACGGGCATCGCTCCGATGCCCGCGGTTATGCTTAGGACGTAAATGTACGTCCTGGTGCGTTAAGTACCACCTCACCAAGACGTACATTTACGTCCTGCGTCCTTAAGGGGTTAAGAACCAGGCCAATTTTATTTTTGTGTTTTCATTTTTTCTTCCTCGTCTTCTAATATCCATAACTTTTACATTTCCATCCACAGACCCATATGAGGGCTTGTTTTTTGCGTAACTAATTGTACTTTGTAATGACATATCTCATTATAGCATAAAATGCACAGCAAACTCCCTCCAAAAAATTATTAATGAGGAAATTTTAATTAAAACCACAATTTTGCTCATTTTGGAAAGGTTTTGTTTTCACACTGTACACTTTACAGTAAAAAAACAAAACAAAAAATGTTTTCTATATTCTGTGGGTCAAAACGATTAAAACTATACCCATATTTACATACTTTTCTATTATTGTACTGCTTTTAAAAAAATAAACTTTTTCTACAAAATCAATTTTTTCGTATATGCGGCTGTGTAAGGGATCATTTTTTGCACCATGATCTGTACTTTTATTTATACCCACATTTGCATCTATGAAACTTTTAAATCACTTTTTATAATTTTTTCTTTTTTGGGGGGAATAAACTGTGACAAAAGCAGCAATTTTGGACTTTTAAATTTTTTTATATTTATGCCGTTCATCGTTAACGGGATAATTAACATTATATTTTGATAGTTCGGACATTTAACCCCTTAAGGACCAAGCTTTTTTTTTATCCGTTTTTGCACTTTATTTTTTTCAATATTGCACCTAAAAATCCATGACTGCTTATTTTTTGCACCACCAATTCTAATTAAAGAAAAAATGCCATTTTGTAAATTTTGGGGAATTCTGTTTCTACGCAGTAGATTTTTCAGTAAAAAATAACACCTTCTCTTTATTCTGTAGGTCCATACGATTAAAGGGGTACTCCGGTGAAAACCTTTTTTCTTTTAAATTAACTGGTGGCAGAAGGTTAAACATATTTGTAAATTATTAATCCTTCCTGTACTTATTAGCTGCTGAATACTACAGAGGAAATTCTTTTCTTTTTGGAATGCTCTCTGATGACATCACGAGCACAGTTCTCTCTGCTGACATTGTTATAATAATAATGCTTTATTTATTGTTGTCCTTAGTGGGATTTGAACCCAAGTCCCCAGCGCTGCAAGGCAGCAGTGCTAACCACTGAGCCACCATGCTGCCCTTAGCATACATCTGCTATGCATCTTGTATGCATGGTTGCTAAAATGGACAGAGATGTCAGCAGAGAGCACTGTGCTCGTGATGTTATCAGTGTTCCAAAAAGAAAGGAATTTCCTCTGTAGCATTCAGCAGCTAATAAGTACTGGAAGGATTAAGATTTTTTAATAGAAGTAATTTACAAATATGTTTAACTTTCTGCCACCGGTTGATTTAAAAGAAAAAAGTTTTTAGTGGTACCATAATTGTATTGATCAGACTTTTTGATCACTTTTTATTCATTTTTTCATGATATAAAAAAGGGACCAAAAATATGCTATATTGGAAATTTTTTGCACGTACACCATTCACCGTGCGGTTTAATTAACAATATTTTTTTATAATTCTGACATTTCCGCATGCGGCAATATCACATGTTTATTTTTATTTACACTTTTTTTTAAATGGGAAAAGAGGGTTGGTTCAAACTTTTATTAGGGAAGGGGTTAAATGATCTTAACTTTTTATTTATTTACTTTTTTTTGCAGTGTTATAGCTCCCATAGGGGGCTATAACACTGCACACACTGATCTTTTACATTGATCTTTATTATCCCATAGGATAACATAGATCAGTGATTCTGCCTGGACCTCAGGCACTGAGCAGTCATTCGGTGATCGGACACCAGGAGGAAGGTAAGGGGACCCTCCTCATGTCCTACAGCTGTTCGGGAAGCCGCAATTTCGCCGCAGCGATCCCGAACAGCCTCCTGAGCTAATAGGCAGCAGATTAGTTTCACTTTAGAAGCGGCGATCAACTTTGAACGCCGCATCTAAAGGGTTAATAGCGCGCGGCTCCGCGAATAGTGCCGTGCGCTATTAGCCATGGGTCCCGGCCGTTGCTAGGTGCGGGCTCGACCCGCTATGATGCGGGGCCACTCCATGACCCCTGCGTTATAGTAAGGGAGATGACTCAGGATGTACCGGTACGTCCTTGGTCCTTAAGGGATAAAGCATGCGGTAAAACCAAATATGTTTGTTTGTTTATTAATTTTTTTTTTTTATGAGAAAAAAGAGGGACAATTTACATTTTAATTGGGGGAGGGGATTTTTTACATTTGACCCATGACGCAAGCACCGTTCCGATGCTCGTGGTCATGTACTGGGCGTAAATGTACGTCCTGTTGCATGAAGTACCTCCGCACCAGGACGTTCATTTATGTCCGTAGTCGTTAAGGGATTAAAGGAAAACAGTCATCTGTTCACACACACACTAGTACACTTATATAGTTATAGTGGTGGGTGAACAGGAAATCGATGAGGGGTTAATTGGTTAAATACGTACCTGCACTTTGGAAATCTGTATCTGCGAAGATCTTCCTCTATCTTCAGTGAATTGTGCGCTGGAGGCGGGTCCACTGGGTCAATATGAATATTCATTTTCGCGGGTCATGTGAACGCAGCGCCGACTGAAGGCTCACGTGACCCACGAATATTCAAACTGAGCCGGTGGACTCACCTCCAGCGCACAATTCACTTAAGATGGAGGAAGATCTTCGTAGGGACAGATCTCCGGACTGCAGGTGCATATTTAACCCCTTAACCACCGGAGGTTTTTCCGTTTTTGCATTTTCGTTTTTTGCTCCTTGCCTTTAAAAAATCATAACTCTTTCAAATTTGCACCTAAAAATCCATTTGATGGCTTATTTTTTGCGCCACCAATTCTACTTTGTAATGACGTCAGTCATTTTGCCCAAAAATCTATGGTGAAGCGGGAAAAAAAATCATTGTGCGACAAAATTGAAAAAAAAACGCTGTTTTGTAACTTTTGGGGGCTTCCGTTTCTACGTAGTACATTTTTCGGTAAAAATGACACCTGATATGTATTCTGTAGGTCCATACGATTAAAATGATACCCTACTTATATAGGTTTGATTTTGTCGGACTTCTGGAAAAAATCATAACTACATGCAGGAAAATTAATAAGTTTAAAATTGTCATCTTCTGACCCATATAACTTTTTTATTTTTCCGTGTATGGGGCGGTATGAGCACTCATTTTTTGCGCCGTGATCTGAAGTTTTTAACGGTACCATTTTTGCATTGATAGGACTTATTGATCACTTTTTATTCATTTTTAAATGATATAAAAAGTGACCAAAAATGAACTATTTTGGACTTTGAAATTTTTTTGCGCGCACGCCATTGACCGAGCGGTTTAATTAATGATATATTTTTATAATTCGGACATTTCCGCACGCGGTGATACCACATATGTTTATTTTTATTTTTATTTACACTGTTTTTTTTTTTAATTGGAAAAGGGGGGTGATTCAAACTTTTAATAGGGGAGGGGTTAAATGATCTTTATTCACTTTTTTTTTTCACTTTTTTTTGCAGTGTTATAGGTCCCATAGGGACCTTTAACACTGCACACACTGATCTTCTATGTTGATCACTGGTTTCTCATAAGAAACCAGTGATCAACGATTCTGCCGGATGACTGCTCATGCCTGGATCTCAGGCACTGAGCAGTCATTCGGCGATCGGACAGCGAGGAAAGCCGGAAGGGGCCCTCCCGCTGTCCTGTCAGCTGTTCGGGATGCCGCGATTAGCCGCGGCTATCCCGAACAGCCCGACTGAGCTAGCCGGCAACTTTCAATTTTAGCCGCGCGGCTCAGCTTTGAGCGCGCGGCTAAAGGGTTAATAGCGCGCGGCGCCGCGATCGGCGCTGCACGCTATTAGAGGCGGGTCCCGGCTTCACTATCACTATACTGTGTAACCCCGCGTTATATCAGAAGAGCAGGACCAAGGACGTACCGGTACGTCCTTGGTCCTTAAGGGGTTAAGGACGCAGGACGTAAATGTACGTCCTGGTGAGGTGGTACTTAACGCACCAGGACGTACATTTAAGTCCTAAGCATAACCGCGGGCATCGGAGCGATGCCCGTGTCATGCGCGGCTGATCCCGGCTGCTGATTGCAGCCAGGGACCCGCCGGCAATGGCCGACGCCCGCGATCTCGCGGGCGTCCGCCATTAACCCCTCAGGTGCCGGGATCAATACAGATCCCGGCATCTGCGGGAGTTCGCCATTTAAATGAACGATCGGATCGCCCGCAGCGCTGCTGCGGGGATCCGATCATTCATAACGCCGCACGGAGGTCCCCTCTCCTTCCTCCGTGCGGCTCCCGGCGTCTCCTGCTCTGGTCTGTGATCGAGCAGACCAGAGCAGGAGATGACCGATAATACTGATCTGTTCTATGTCCTATACATAGAACAGATCAGTATTAGCAATCATGGTATTGCTATGAATAGTCCCCTATGGGGACTATTCAAGTGTAAAAAAAAAAGTAAAAAAATGTAAAAGTAAAAGTTAAAAAAAAGTGAAAAATCCCCTCCCCCAATAAAAAAGTAAAACGTCCATTTTTTCCTATTTTACCCCCAAAAAGCGTAAAAAACATTTTTTATAGACATATTTGGTATCGCCGCGTGCGTAAATGTTCGAACTATTAAAATAAAATGTTAATGATCCCGTACGGTTAACGGCGTGAACGAAAAAAAATAGAAAAAGTCCAAAATTCCTACTTTTTTAATACATTTTATTAAAAAAAAATATATATAAAAAATGTATTAAAAGTTTTTTATATGCAAATGTGGTATCAAAAAAAAGTACAGATCATGGCGCAAAAAATGAGCCCCCATACCGCCGCTTATATGGAAAAATAAAAAAGTTAGAGGTCATCAAAATAAAGGGATTATAAACATACTAATTTGGTTAAAAAGTTTGTGATTTTTTTTAAGCGCAACAATAATATAAAAGTATATAATAATGGGTATCATTTTAATCGTATTGACCCTCAGAATAAAGAACACACGTCATTTTTACCATAAATTGTACGGCGTGAAAACGAAACCTTCCAAAATTAGCAAAATTGCGTTTTTCGTTTTAATTTCCCCACAAAAATAGTGTTTTTTGGTTGCGCCATACATTTTATGATATAATGAGTGATGTCATTACAAAGGACAACTGGTCGCGCAAAAAACAAGCCCTCATACTAGTCTGTGGATGAAAATATAAAAGAGTTATGATTTTTAGAAGGCGAGGAGGAAAAAATTAAAACGTAAAAATTAAATTGTCTGAGTCCTTAAGGCCAAAATGGGCTGAGTCCTTAAGGGGTTAATCCATTAACCCCTGATCGATGTCCTGTTCACCCACACTATAACCCAGAATATTGGGTTTAGTGTGGGTGAACAGATGACTGTTTTCCTTTAAAGATGATATGCGGCAAAAATCTTTTAACTCATCCTGTGCCCGGGCTGCAAAAAAAACAAACAAACTTGAAGTCACCTTCCTACGGTCCCCTGTTGCAGAGATACCGGCGTCCCGATCCTCCATCACTGCTCTGCTCAGTGCTTCTTAGGCTTGAAACGTTAGAGCGCTGTCAGTGTATCACCGGCCACAGCAATGTCCCGGCTCCTTACATGAACGTGTGCTTAGTCGATCATCGGCCGAGGCGGGACAGCGCTGTGATGTTCCCAACCCAAGAAGCACGGAGCAGAGCAGAAACGGAGGAGGAATGGGACACCGGTAGGAAGGTGAGTTATTTAAAGTTTTTTTATTTTATATATTTGCAGCTAAAAGAGTTAAAAGATTTTCACCTCATATCTACTTTAATGTCCCAGCCACAGCTGCTGAACAATCTTAGAGGCTCTTTTCCTGAGTTCTCTGTAATAGAAGTGTCCCTGCCTTTCCCCAATGATTGACAGCTCTATCATTCAGTCAAAAAATAGCCAGGCCACTGATTAGTTGTTGCAGCCATGACAAATCAGTCTATGAAGTTGCTATCAGAGTATTTAGCAAGGAACTTAAAAAGGGTAGTGCAGCCAAAATGAACTTATCCTCTATCCACAGGAGTAGCTGATCTTCAAAACGGGGCCCTGTTTCTCTAATAGACAAGCATGTGTTTTCTACCACTAGACGGCACACGCTCCATTCATTTATATACACTGCTCAAAAAAAATAATTAAGGAAACACTAAGATAACACATCCTAGATCTGAATGAACTAATCGTATGAAATACCTTTGTCTTTACATAGTTGAATGTGCTGACAACAAAATCACACAAAAATTATCAATGGAAATAAATTTATCAACCCATGGAGGTCTGGATATGGAGGCACACTCAAAATCAAAGTGGAAAACCACACTACATGCTGATCCAACTTTATGTAATGTCCTTAAAACAAGTCAAAATGAGGATCAGTAGTGTTTGTGGCCTCCACGTGCCCGTATGACCTCCCTACAATGCCTGGGCATGCTTCTGATGAGGTGGCAGATGGTCTCCTGAGGGATGTCCTCCCAAACCTGGACTAAAGCATCTGCCAACTCGAGGACAGTCTGTGGTGCAACGTGGCGTTGGTGGATGGAGCGAGACATGATGTCCCAGATGTGCTCAATCAGATTCAGGTTTGGGGAACATGCGGGCCAGTCCATAGCATCAATGCCTTCCTCTTGCAGTAACTGCTGACACACTCCAGCCACATGAGGTCTAGTATTGTCTTGCAATAGGAGGAACCCAGGGCCAACCGCACCAGCATATGGTCTCACAAGGGGTCTGAGAATCTCATCACGGTACCTAATGGCAGTCAAGCTACCTCTGGCAAGCACATGGAGGGCTGTGCGGCCCCCCAAAGAAGTGCCACCCCACACCATTACTGACCCACCGCCAAACCGGTCATGCTGGAGGATGTTGCAGGCAGCAGAATGTCCTCAAAGGCGTCTCCAGACTCTGTCAAGTCTGTCACATGTGCTCAGTGTGAACCTGCTTTCATTTGTGAAGAGCACAGGGCGCCAGTGGCAAATTTGCCAATCTTGGTGTTTTCTGGAAAATGCCAAATGTCCTGCACAACCCCCACCTGTGGACGTCAGGCCCTCAGAGTCTGTTTCTGACCGTTTAGTGGACACATGCACATTTGTGGCCTGCTGAAGGCCATTATGCAGGGCTCTGGCAGTGCTCCTCCTTGCACAAAGGTGGAGGTAGCGGTCATGCTGCTGGGTTGTTGCCCTCCTACAGCCTCCTCCACATCTCTTGATATACTGGCCTGTTTTCTGGAAGCGCCTCCATGCTCTGGACACTATGCTGACAGACACAGCAAACCTTCTTGCCAATTGGGTGTCTTGCTAATTGGCTATAATTTCCACCTGTTCCATTTGCACAACAGCATGTGAAATTGATTGTCAATCAGTGTTGCTTCCTGAGTGGACAGTGTGATTTCACAGAAGT
Organism: Hyla sarda; assembly: GCF_029499605.1. Lineage (NCBI taxonomy): Eukaryota > Metazoa > Chordata > Amphibia > Anura > Hylidae > Hyla > Hyla sarda. The sequence goes on along the minus strand of NC_079197.1, from coordinate 82,019,411 downwards.
GTTATTGACTTGGCGTTACATTGTGTTTAAGTGTTCAATTTTTTTGAGCAGTGTAGGAGTGCCAATGATGCCCGAGTGCTGGACACGGGTCTCTTTGGAGCTCCCATAGAAATCAATGGAGCGTGTGCTGTCTGCAGCACACGCTCCTCACTCAGAGCTGGGTCCTGATCCGTAGATCACGGGGTTCCAGTGGTAGGAGCCTCCGTGATCTGCTACTTATCCCCTATCCTGTAATAGGGAATAAGTTAATTTTAGCTGCAGTACCTATTTAAGATTTTACCGGGGGAACTTTAGCACCAGCAGCCCAAGTAGATGACTAGGTGCAGTGATCAATTTCCACACCATCAGCCAGAAGAAACAGAGAAAATGTAAGCAGCAGTAAGAAATTATTTTAATGATGAAGTAATAAGTCCAAAATTGAAGTTTTTTTAAATTATTTTTAAATTTATTTTAATTATAACATTTTATTCCAAAAAAAGTTGATAAAAATAAAATGTATTAATCCCTTAAAGGGGTATTCCGCCCCTAGACATTCTATCCCCTATCCAAAGGAAAGGGGATAAGATGTCAGATCGCTGCGGTGCCGCTGCTGGGGAGCCCTGGGATCCCCACTGCGGCACCGCGCTATCATTACAGCACAGAGCGAGTTCGCTCTGCACGTAATGATGGCCGGTACAGGGGCCGGAGCATCGTTACGTCACGGCCCGCCCCTTTCAATACAAGTCTATGGGAGGGGGCGTGGCGGTCGTCACGCCCCCTCCCATAGACTTGCATTAAGGGGACGGGCCGTGATGTCACGAGGGGCGGAGCCATGACGTCACGCTGCTCCGTCCCACGTATTGCCCGTCATTACGCACAGAGCGAACTCGCTCTGTGCTGTAATGATAGCGCGGTGCCGCAGCGGGGATCCCGGGGGTCCCCAGCAGCGGGACCGCGGCGATCTGACATTTTATCCCCTATCCTTTGGATAGGGTATAAAATGTCTAGGGGCAGAATACCCCTTTAAGGACTCAGGGTTTTTCCATTTTAATTATTTCCTCATCACCTTCTAAAAATCATAACGCTTTAAATTTTGCACCTGAAATTCCATATTATGGCTTATTTTTTGTGCCACCAATTCTACTTTGCAGTGACATTAGTAATTTTACTAAAAAAATCCACAGTGAAACGGAAAAAAAATAATAATTGTGCGACAAAATTGAAGAAAAAACTAAATTTTGTAATTTTGGGGGCTTCTGTTTCTACGCAGTGCATTTTTCGGTAAAAATGACACCTTATCTTTATTCTGTAGGTCCATACAATTAAAATGATACCCTACTTATATAGGTTTGATTTTGTCGTACTTCTGAAAAAAATCATAACTACATGCAGGAAAATTAATATGTTTAAAATTGTCATCTTCTAACCCCTATAACTTTTTCCGCATACGGGGCGGTATGAGGGCTCATTTTTTGCGCCGTGATCTGAAGTTTTTATCGCTACTATTTTTGTATTGATTGGACTTTTTGATTGATTTTTATTCATTTTTTCATGATCTAAAAAGTGACCAAAAATACGCTATATTGGACTATGGAATTTTTTTTTTTTTTTTTTTTTTACACATACGCCATCAATCGTGCGGTTTAAATAATATGTTTTTATAGTTCGGACATTTCCGCACGAGGCAATACCACATATGTTTATTTACAGTCTTTTTTTTTTTTAAATGGGAAAAGGGGGGGGGGGGGAGGGGTGATTCTTACTTTTATTAGGGAAGGTGTTAAATGATCTTAATTTTTTTTCACACTTATTTTTTTGCAGGGTTATAGCCCCCTCTAGTGGCTATAGCACTGCACACACTGATCTTATACACAGATCACCCCCATGGATTAACATGGAGATGATCAGTGTTATCGGGGGTCGATTGCTCAAGCCTGGATTTCGGACTCGACAGAGGCAGGAAAGGCACCCTCCATTGCGATTTCACCGCGATAGTCCCGGTCAGCCCAACTGAGCTGCCGGGAGTGTATTTTTGTTACTTTAGATGTGGCGATCAACTTTGAACGCCGCGTCTAAAGGGTTAATAGCACCCGGTACAATGATTGGTGCCGCACGCTATTAGTCCAGGGTGCCGGCTTTCATTAGCCATTAGGACCGACCCGCAATGACTGCGTGACCCGCGTTATATACTGGGACCGAGCACAGGGCGTACAGGTACACCCTGCGTCCTTATGAGGTTAAAAGTTTTATATATGCAAATATGGTATAAATAAAAAGTACAGATCACGGAGCAAAAAAATGAGCCCTCATACCGCCGCTGATACAGAAAAATGAAAAACCTATAGGTCTTTAAAATAGGGGGATTTTAAACGTACTAATTTGGTTAAAAAGTTTGCGATTTTTTTTTTAGCGCAACAGTAATAGAAAAGTGTGTTATCATGGGTATCATTTTAATCGTATTGACCCAAAGAATAAAGAACATGTAATTTTTAATGTGAATTATACGGCATGAAAACTAAACCTTCCAAAATGTGCAAAATTGCTGTTTTCTTTTTCATTTCCCCACACAAATAGTATTTTTTTGGTTGCTCCATACATTTAATGGTAAAGTGAGTGATGGCATTACAACGGACAACTGGTCGCGCAAAAAACAAGCCCTCATACTAGTCTGTGGATGAAAATATAAGAGTTATGATTTTTTTTTGAAGGCGAGGAGGAAAAAACTAAAAAAGGTAAAAATAAAATTGTCTGACTCATTAAGTGGTTACTGCTGTCTATTGTTCCCTGTTATCAGCCAATTGAGGTTGGGTAGAGTTCTCCAATAGGATGTGTGCCCGGCGGCCACTAGGGGGCCTCAGCTGTGTACAGGCCGCCCTTACATGTCAAGCTTGTCCCTTCCAGTAACCTCTTCCCTATCTCCCCGGCTGACACCATGCTCCTGCCCCGCTCACCTGGCTCTGCTGTCTCGTCCGGGACCTGCTCGCCTTGAACCTCTGCTCCCCTGGATACCAGGAGCTGAGCGCCCGCCTGAGCTGCCATAGTGACAGCGGTTTCCTCTGGGACACACTAAGGACCATGAGCAGCGCCATGTCCTGGGTCACGGGGTCCGCAGCAAGACTGGAAGACTTTCAATCCTCCAAAACCATAGAGACAGTTTCCAGAGTGTACAGGCATGACAGGAAGCCGGGCACACACAGGCAGAGCCCCGCCCCCTGTCACTGGTTGTGTATATGTACGCTATCATTGTATGAAGCCTGCCGCACGGCCGAGCGCAGCATCACGGGGCTCTCCAGGCACATCACATGCAGCCGCCCGCATGACTTTAGCCATATAGTTTATCCGAGAATCTGATTTGTGATGTGCGGGGCGGGCTATGCGTATGATTGACGGGAGTGATGGCCAACCGGGATGGAGGAAGAGCATCCTCGCGAGAGCGGCTTGTGTCAGTAGCAGTAGAGCACGCTGCCTGCCAGGTGCCGTGTGAGGCCGGAGTGTATGGAAGACATGCCGGGCGAGCAGCAGCCGCCGGAGGTCACACACCGACATATACGATTTGTGGATGGCAGCGGGAGCAGTAACGAGACCGATAAAGAAAGCGAAGGCAGCGGGAGTCCGGATGTGGATGTGCCCGATGATCCGCAGCAGCTGGTGGGACCTCAGCTCAAGCTGCTGCCCATGAATGACCAGATCCGGGAACTGCAGACCATCATCCGGGACAGGTGAGGGCGCCGCTGGCTGACATGGCGATGTGCAGTGCCCTCTTTCCTGTATGGTGCGTACATCACATGGTATAGGGGATGCCCCTGTAGTATCATTAAGAAGGCAGAGTGGGCACATGGGGGCGCTGCCATGACATCCTCTCTTGGGCCAGTACCTGCTGCCTGGCAGCCCATGTGTAAGGTATGTGCTGGGTAGGCACAGTGAGGTGGCAAGAATACCAGTGTTTTCCAACCAGGGTGCCTTCAGCTGTTGCAAAACTACAACTCCCAGCATGCCCGGACAGCCGCTGGCTGTCCGGGCATGCTGGGAGTTGTAGTTTTGCATCTACTAGAAGCACAAAGGTTGGAAAACTGCCATATACAGATACCTGTGGGTGAGGCAGGGGCAAACGTGGGGGGTCTTGTACCCCGGGTGCGCTGGCATCAGTGCCATGTCAGGGTATATACAGACAGGGCCAAAGACATTGAATAAAGTAAAATGACCCCTAGAGGGCGCAGTGAGCTCCAGCCAGTTATTCCTGGGTCAGCTCTGATTTCACATGGAGTCACTGACCACACTGTTCCCGACACATTGTCACGACGCGTCCCGTGTAACAGCTGCTGCCCCCGCTTCTAGAAGATGATGGTAACCTTGTATTAACTAGTCGTAGGACAATATCCCACAGGAGCCCATGTAAGAGGACATCTGGGGTGTATGGCACTATGACGTGGTCTATGGGGCACATACAGGATGGTTTATCATGATGGTTTTCCTTCTTTGCAGGACCACAAGTCGAGGAGATTTTGTGTTTTCGGCTGACCGCTTGGTACGTATTTGTTTTGTCACTTACAGACCTGTATAGGACCCTCCAGCACTGTTCACACTTATCAGGAGATAAATGAATGTTTCCATTATGGGGAATATCAGGTTGTGGAACTCCTATGCCAGTAGTGAGGTGACCACTAGAGATGAGCGAAATCACAGTAAATTTGATTCATCACAAACTTCTCGGCTCGGCAGTTGATGACTTATCCTGCGTAAATTAGTTCAGCTTTCAGGTGCTCCGGTGGGCTGGAAAAGGTGGATACAGTCCTAGGAGACTCTTTCCTAGGACTGTATCCACCTTTTCCAGCCCACCGGAGCACCTGAAAGCTGAACTAATTTACGCAGGAAAAGTCATTAACTGCCGAGCCGAGAAGTTTGTGACGAATCGAATTTACTGTAAGTTCACTCATCTCTAGTGACCACACTAGATCGCCCTGCTCTTGTGGGCACCTTCAGTGTTAGGCTGGGTTCACTCCACGTCTTTGCAATACAGTTCCCGTCTGATGAAAATAGTGCTGGGCAGTATACCGGTTCATACTGTCCCCACATCATGTCACCCGCAAGCGCTCCCCTGCTCATCCTCCTATGAGTTGCGGGCCGCCGGTGCTAGAAATCTTTACTGTACTACAAATAACGTTGCCCGGGCAGCAAAAATAAACGAAATAAACTACAACTCACCTGCCTACGATCCCCCGTTGGTCCAAATTCTAACCATCACCGGCCTCGCCTGCTTCCTGGGGATGGGAACATCGCAAAGCAGTCAGCCTATCACCGGCCGCAGCGATGTCCCGCCCCGGCCGATGATAGGCTGGCGGCTCTGTGACTTTCCCGTCCCAAAGAAACAGCAAGAGGTTCGCAGGACAGTGAAGATGGTACCATAGCAACGGGGGAACGTAGGCAGGTTAAAGTTTATTTTTGCATCCCGGGAAACGTTATTTGTAGTACAGTACAGATTGTTAGCACCGGCGGCCCGCAACTCATAGGAGGATGAGCAGAGGAGCGCTTGCGGGTGACATGATGTGGGGACAGCGCAGCTGATAATTCATTTGGGGGGGTTGTTGGGAGAGAAGCGGCGCTCAGGTCATATGGATGGGGGTAAAACGTGATACACGTTTTTCCTCATGCCGCCCAGCTCTAGATGAAAAACGGATTCCTCAAAAACCGGACTAAACTGTATTAAAATGTGTACAAATTTAACCTGTATAAGGTTTGAAAAATGATGTCCGGGTGCATCCGTTTTTTAAGGGGAAAAAATATATAGGTTTTTAACTTTTCACTCCATTTCACTTTGATTGAAAAAAATAAAAATAAACTTTTGGTGTGCACTGCGCATGTGCAAAGTCAAAAACCATGTAGTGCAAACCGGATGGAACCGTACGCGCATACAGATCTGTACGATTCCCATTGACTCCCATGTTTAAAAAAAAAAAAATGTACGGTTTCAATACGGGTTTTCACCTGGACCAAAAACCGTGGTAGGCTACGATTTTGTGTACGGGAAGAAAACAGACACAACCTGATGCATCTTTTGGCATACGGTTTTCAATATAGTTTCATACGGTTTTCAAATTGAGAAACGTATACGGAAACTGTATTGCAAAAAACGTGGTGTGAATGCAGCTGTAGGGCATAAGTGTATAGATTACACATCCTTTCCAAAAGCCCCATTACTGGAGCGAGGAGTATTAGGTGACAGATCTGCATAAGGGGGACTATCTATTTGGCTAGGGTTTTTGTGATCCTTATGCGGATCATAGACAAGATGGTTGGCCTCTTATAGATTTTTAATCAGCAGATGTCAGTAAAGGCTGATAATTTATATGAAATGATGGGAACTAGGAATGATTCCGCTGTTGCAGATGTTTTTCATATACTGTATAATACTGCATGTGTACTACTTGTCATGTGATGAAATCTCAGCACATATAAATAACCAAGAAGATGTGCAACAAGCTCTTTTCTCATTGGCACCAAAAGAACATATTCAACCAATCATTTCAGCACCATAGACAGCATCATTAAGAGCTTTACAGGACTATATGATTGATGGCTTATCCTAAGAATCAGATTGGTGAGCGTCTAACGCCCCTGTCGATCAGCTGACCGGAGGCTCTGGACTCCCACCCACCTTTTCGTGTTTAAAAAAAAATGTATTTATTTATTTTTTCTCCCCAGGCGCATCACTGTACATATAGCAGCATTACCAGACGTGACCCCTACCAATGTATAGTGCTGCACCACAGCCCCTATAGTCAGCTGATTGACAGTGGGCACAGAAAGTCAGACCACCACCAATCTGGTATTAATGTCCTGTCCTAAGGATATGCCATCAATATTATAGTTCTCATAATCTTCTTTAAAGGGATCTGCCAATGAGTTCAAATGATCCCTTCTCCTCAGGAGTGGCCTTGTGGGCGCTGCTGCTGCATTCCTTTTCCATGGGGGTCACAGAAGATGGCTGGATGCTGTTCTCTGATCACTTCAGCAGTTTCCATAGAGAATGAATGGACTGTGCATGTGTTACCACCTCTGCATTCTCACTGGAGACTGTTTCCTATTGTGGGGGTCCCAGTAATTTGATTTCCTGTGATCAGATGGGATAGGTAATAACTTGTATTTATGATAAGTGGAGATTATGTAGAGATTAAGAGCTTCGGGTTATTTGATGTGACTCTGAATCTTGAGAACCCCTGATATAAAGTATGCTATCACTATTGTAGGGCATGACTAGCTGCTGGATTGGGCTGCTCATGTGACCCCTGGCTTCATTCCCATTGTGTACAGTACTCGGCTCCATATACTGAACAACTTATATATGGAGCTGTATACTGTCTGTGGTATTGAATATCCTCCTCTTGTACCTTAACCTGGAATTAATATGAAAACACTTTGGTCTATATTTCATTATTGTTTTATCCTTGTAGATACGGTTAGTGGTTGAGGAAGGTTTGAATCAGCTGCCATACACAGAATGTACTGTTACTACACCTACAGGTAAGATGGTTACAGCTTAGATCTTCATACTCTGTGACTTAAAGAGATACTCCGCCCTTAGACATCTTATCCCCTATCCAATGGCATTCGTTTAGAACACTGGGTGCGGGCGGCGCAACTTTACGGCCACTCCCCTCGTAACATCACGCTACACCCTCAAATGCAAGTCTATGAGAGGGGGCGTGGCGACCGCTGTGCTGTATTTTGCTGCATATTTTCTGTTGTGTATTTTCCAACTCAACAAGTCATTGGGTAGCAAAATCAGCTGAAGAAAATATGCAGCAAAATACGGCACGTGCTACCGTAACCTTATGCACTTTTCTGATGTCTAGCCACGCCCCCTCCAATAGGCTTGCATTGCGGGGGAGGGGTGTGATGATACTCCGGCCCCTGTATAAGCCGTCATCAGGCACAGAGTGCAGAAGATGACTGGGGGGTGGGGGTCAGAGAGATCGCAGGGGTTCCCAGCAGCGGGACCCCCGCGATCAGACATCTTATCCCTTATCCTTTTGATGGAGGATAAGAGGTCTAGCCCTTTAAGGATGCCTGTAGCATGTTCAGGAGCTGGCCCTTCTCCATACCTGGCTGTTATCAGCAACTGATATTGTACGCATCGGAGTAAACTTTTTCCAGCCATATTCTATAAAAATTATGTGAAAAAAGTCAACAAAAAGACTGTCAACAAACACTAAATAAACAATATTTTTGTTTCATAGGTTACAAATATGAGGGAGTAAAGTTTGAGAAAGGGAACTGTGGAGTCAGCATTATGAGAAGTGGTAAGTATTTACATAGAGGCTGCTCATCTATATTATCAAATACTCTCCTGTTCAGGTGGGGTACTATTAAAGGGGTACTCCACTGGAAAACATTTTATTCTAAATCAACTGGTGCCAGAAAGTTAAACAGATTTGTAAATTACTTCTATTTAAAAATCTTAATTCTTCCAGTACTTATCAGCTGCTGTATGCTACAGAGGAAGTTGAGTGGTTCTTTTTTGTCTGACCACAGTGCTCTCTGCTGACACCTCTGTCCATGTCAGGAACTGTCGGGAGCAGGATAGGTTTGCTATGGGGATTTGCTCCTGTTCTGGACAGTTCCTGACATGGACATAGGTGTCAGCAGAGGGCACTGTGGCTGAAAGAAAATGCATTAAAAAAGAAAAGAACGTTTTCCGGAGCATACAGCAGCTGATAAGTACTGGACAAATTGAGATTATTTGAATAGAAGTAATTTACAAATCTGTTTAATTTCCTGGCACCAATTGATTTTAAAAATCGTTAAATAGTTTTTCACCGGAGTACCCCTTTAAGGTGAGAAAAATGTGTCATTCTGAAGTAAACTATATACCTGAATGGATGGTACCCCATGTGGATAACAGATTTATATTGTACATTCCTTAGTGACACGCTGCTATAGATGGGAGCTACAAATGAAATGTTAATTTTTACTAGAGAGAGACCAAAGCATTAGATGGGGCCAGTAAAATTGTATGGTCCTGTTACTTTGCATTTCTCTCTAATAAAGAAGCGTGTTCTATTTCACAATCTGCTGTACCCTCTACAGCAGTGGTCTTCAACCTGCGGACCTCCAGATGTTGCAAAACTACAACTCCCAGCATGCCCGGACAGCCAACGGCTGTCCGGGCATGCTGGGAGTTGTAGTTTTGCAACATCTGGAGGTCCGCAGGTTGAAGACCACTGCTATAGAGGGTTCTTAATTTTAATAATTGGAGATGGGGAGAGAAGACTGGAAGTGGAAGCTGGATCGCGCGGTCACAGAGGAGATAGGTACAAACCTGTACGGTAAGGTGCTTTATTTTTCAAAACCTGCAACGCGTTTCAATGAAAAAAACTATGGTTTTGAAATGCGTTGCATGTTTTGAAGAATAAAGCACCTTACCGTACAAGTTTGTACCTATCTCCTCTTTGACAGCGCGATCCAGCTTTCACTTCCAGTCTTCTCTCCCCGTCTCCAGTAATATCACGTCTGCTAGTCAGCGTGGGAAGTCACTGCAGTCTCCTTTGTCCATGCTCCTCTAAGCGTTGGGCCTCTCTTGCACAACCCCAGCAGGTGAGCAAGCACCACACCTGTTCACATTGTTCTGTTATCACCACCGATACCGCACAGCGAGCACTCCTCCCTTTTTTTTTTTGTATAATTATTATTAATTTTTTTTTTTTTTTTTTTTATAATTGGATTGTTTACCAATAAAATGTTGTTTTGACAAACCCAAGATAAACATATAACACTAAACACTTGTACTGTTCATGTCTTTTCTTGAGCACATTGGTCCTGATTTATCAAACAGTGAGAGAAACTGGAGAGATTTTTCCCATACCAACCAATCACAGCTCGGCTTTCATATCTTAACAAGCTCTGGTAACCTAAACGCTGACCTGTGATTGGTTGATATATATTTTATTTCTTAGGCAGATTGATAAATTAAGTAAACCAAAAAGGTGCTTCAGTTAGATGAGATTAAATAAAGCTGTACAAAGCCTGATCACTGGCAAATCTGTTCTTAAGAAAAATTTTGTTGGTGTCGACTAGAGATGAGCGAACTTACAGTAAATTCGATTCGTCACGAACATCTCGGCTCGGCAGTTGATTACTTATCCTGCGTAAATTAGTTTAGCCTCCAGGTGCTCCGGTGGGCTGGAAACGGTGGATACAGTCCTAGGAAAGAGTCTCCTAGGACTGTATCCACCTTTTCCAGCCCATCGGAGCACCTGAAAGCTGAACTAATTTATGCAGGAAAAGTCATCAGCTGCCGAGCCGAGAAGTTCGTGATGAATTGAATTTACTGTAAGTTCGCTCATCTCTAGTGTCGACAATGTCTTAATGTAAACGACCTTTAGAAGACCCCGGAAGATAAGTTAGACACATGAAACTGTAAAAGGCAACAAAAGTATTCAGAAAATTCTGAGCTATAAGAAAAACATTCCTCAAAAATGGTGTTCATGAAAGGACACCAATAAGATAACAGCTGCTATTACTAAATAACCATTGTGGCTTTAACCCCTTAAGGACTCAGCCCATTTTGGCCTTAAGGACTCAGACAATTAAATTTTTACGTTTTCATTTTTTCCTCCTCGCCTTCTAAAAATCATAACTCTTTTATATTTTCATCCACAGACTAGTATGAGGGCTTGTTTTTTGCGCGACCAGTTGTCCTTTGTAATGACATCACTCATTATATCATAAAATGTATGGCGCAACCAAAAAACACTATTTTTGTGGGGAAATTAAAACGAAAAACGCAATTTTGCTAATTTTGGAAGGTTTTGTTTTCACGCCGTACAATTTATGGTAAAAATGATGTGTGTTCTTTATTCTGAGGGTCAATACGATTAAAATGATACCCATTATTATATATTTTTATATTATTGTTGCGCTTAAAAAAAAATCACAAACTTTTTAACCAAATTAGTACGTTTATAATCCCTTTATTTTGATGACCTCTAACTTTTTTATTTTTCCGTATAAGTGGCGGTATGGGGGCTCATTTTTTGCGCCATGATCTGTACTTTTTTTTTATACCACATTTGCATATAAAAAACTTTTAATACATTTTTTATAATTTTTTTTAATAAAATGTATTAAAGTAGGAATTTTGGACTTTTTTTTTTTTCGTTCACGCCGTTCACCGTACGGGATCATTAATATTTTATTTTAATAGTTCGGACATTTACGCACGCGGCGATACCAAATATGTCTATAAAAAATGTTTTTTACGCTTTTTGGGGGTAAAATAGGAAAAAACGGACGTTTTACTTTTTTATTGGGGGAGGGGATTTTTAACTTTTTTTTTACTTTTACTTTTACATTTTTTTTTTTTTTACACTTGAATAGTCCCCATAGGGGACTATTCATAGCAATACCATGATTGCTAATACTGATCTGTTCTATGTATAGGACATAGAACAGATCAGTGTTTTCGGTCATCTTCTGCTCTGGTCTGCTCGATCACAGACCAGAGCAGGAGACGCCGGGAGCCGGACGGAGGAAGGAGAGGGGACCTCCGTCCGGCGTTCTGAATGATCGGATCCCCGCAGCAGCGCTGCGGGCGATCCGATCGTTCATTTAAATCGCGAACTGCCGCAGATGCCGGGATCTGTATTGATCCCGGCACCTGAGGGGTTAATGGCGGACGCCCGCGAGATCGCGGGCGTCGGCCATTGCCGGCGGGTCCCTGGCTGCGATCAGCAGCCGGGATCAGCCGCGCATGACACGGGCATCGCTCCGATGCCCGCGGTTATGCACAGGACGTAAATGTACGTCCTGGTGCGTTAAGTACCACCTCACCAGGACGTACATTTACGTCCTGCGTCCTTAAGGGGTTAATGTGCCCGAGACAACCCTTCATGTTCCACAATGCTTCTGGGAAAATGTGCTATGGACAGATTAAAACAAAAGTCAGACTTTAGAACAAATGAACAAGCAGTGTTTGAGGCAATAACGTTGTATTGCTAACTTCAAACCCTCAATGAGACTGTGCATGGTGAAGGAAGAAGCATGGCTTGGGTCTACTTTGCAGCTTCAGGGCCTGGCAATCATTGAGGGAACAATGAATTCAGTGGTGCACCAAAATATTGTACACCAGAATGTAAGGGCAGCAGTCCATGACCGAAAATTGCAGATCTTTGAGTTATTCCCTTGTTGCATCACCAAACACTCAACCAAATAACTTATGAGAGAAAAAATTAGTGTTTAGGAGTCCTGACCTTAACCCTCGCAAGATACTATGACCGGGAAAAGGCTGTGTACGCAAGTGATCTCAGAAATATAAATGAATGGAAATGCATTTGTAGGGTTTTATGGTCTACAATTCTCTCTCAACTTGGTGAACATGTTATCTGCAGCTACCGGAAATATTTTGGTTGGAGGGGTTATCAGCTAAATGGGGATCTGCAGATTATTAAATACAAGGTTTCCCTTAGGGTGGTTTCACACCACGTTTTGTACTTACTGTTCCCGTATACGGCTGGGAGGAGGGGGGTGGGGCTTAATCGCGGCGCCCGCAATCAGCCGTATAGGGGAACCGTATTTAATGCATGTCTATGAGCCGATCGGAGTGAACCGCAGCCTCCAGTCGGCTGCGTTTTCAGCCGTATGAGGTTTCCCGAACGCAGGCAAAAATGTGGTCGACCAACAGCATATGGCAGTTAAGTGTAAGAGGAGCTATGATTGGATGAGGCTGAACACGCCAAGTTTTTGGAAAACTGCCACTGCAGTTTTTTAGCCAAAGTCAGAAGTGGATCCATAAGGGAGGAAAAGTGTAAGTTCTTCCTTTATATGTCCTATTCATTTTGAATACATTTCTGGCTTTGGCTCAAACTGCAGTCAGTGGCAGTATTCCAAAAACTGCCAGAAAAAAAAAGTGAGCCTATGAGATATGGGAAAACATGTTCTTGACCTATTTGAAGCACAAATAAAACATAGAAAACTTAATTTTTTTTTTTTGTTAAAACAAGTATATTAGAAATATTTTTGATTCACCATAAGGAGTGCAATAGCAAAAATAGTTTTAATGAGTTACCCTTTAACCCCTTCCCGCTATTGGACGTATGCATACGTCCAGGCGAATTACACGTTCGTGCAAATGGACGTATGCATACGTCCAAGCGATCTCCTGCTCTGCCGCGGGCAGCGCAGGAGATCGCGGGTGGGACTCAGCTGTCAATCACAGCCGGAGTCCGACCGCAGCTGCCGGGGCCGCGATCGCGCCGGTCCCGGCAGCATTAACCCCATAATGCCGTGATCAGTTCTGATCACGGCATCTATGGTGTTTGCAGGGGGAGCGCTCTCCCCCTGCCCATCAACGGCGGCTCCACGATAAAATAAGGGGGATCGGGGGTGTCCAAGACACCCTCGATCCCCCTTGAAGAGATAGGAGTGAGGTGGCAGGGTTGCCACCCCTCCTATCCCTGCTATTGATCGGCCGAGCGACCGACCAATAGCAGACTGGGGGCGGGGGGGGTTAAAGTTGGGTTCCCCCCGCTATGCCCACCCATCGGTGTCCGGGCACAGCGGGGGGAACCGTGTAGTAGCAGCGGCGGCAGCGGCGATCACTTACCCGGCGGCGGCTGTGATCATGGCGGCGGTGGTGGTGAGTATGACGCCGCGTGTCCGGGGTCTGTTGCCTAGCAACATCTGCAGGGCGACAGTTTAGAGAGTGGTCTCTAAACTGTCGCCCTCCAGATGTTGCAAAACTACAACTCCCACCATGCCTTGACAACTGTTTACTGTGTTGGCATGCTGGGAGTTGTAGTTTTGCAAGATTTAGAGGGGTTCAGGCTGGAGATCACTGACAGTGGTCTCTAAACTGTAGCCCTCCAGATGTTACAAAACTACAACTCCCAGCATGCCCAGACAGCAGTTTGCTGTCTTAGCATGCTGAGATTTGTAGTTTTACAACATCTGGAGGGCCACAGTTTAGAGACCACTGTCAGTGATCTCCATACTGAACCCCTCTAAATCTTGCATAACTACATCTCCCAGCATTCCCTTTGGCAATCAGTACATGCTGAGAGTTGTAGTTCTGCAACAGCTGGAGGCACACTGGTTGGGAAATACCGAGTCAGGTAATAGGTTCTATTACCTAACTCAGTATTTTCCAACCAGTGTGCCTCCAGCTGTTGCAAAACTACAACTCCCAGCATGCACGTTCTGTCAGTGCATGCTGGGAGTTATAGTTTTGCCCCCCCCCCCCCCCCCTCCCATGTGAATGTACAGGTTACATTCACACTGGCGGCGGATTACAGTGAGTTCCCTGCTTCAAGTTTGAGCTGCAGCAGCCGCAGCTCAAACTCCTAGCGGGAGACTCAGTGTAATCCGCCGTCAGTGTGAATGTAACCTAAAAACACTACACTACACTAACATAAAATAAAGAGTAAAACACTACATATACACACGTACACTGCCTCCCCCCCAATAAAAATGAAAAACGTATCCTACAGCAGTGTTTCCAAAACGGAGCCTCCAGCTGTTGCAAAACAAAAACTCCCAGCATTTCCGGACAGCCATTGACTGTCCAAGCATGCTGGGAGTTTAGCAACAGCTGGAGGCACCCTGTTTGAGAATCACTGGTGTAGAATACCCCTCTGTCCACCCCTATGCAAATCCCTAATTTAGGCCTCAAATGCGCATGGCGCTCTCACTTTGGAGCCCTGTCGTATTTCAAGGCAACAGTTTAGGGCCACATATGGGGTATCGCCGTACTCGGGAGAAATTGCCTAACAAATTTTGGGGGGCTTTTTCTCCTTTTACCCCTTATGAAAAGGTAAAGTTGGGGTCTACACCAGCATGTTAGTGTAAAAAAAAAAAAAAAAAAAAAAAAAACATTTTTGTACACTAACATACTGGTGTTCCCCCATACTTTAAAATTTCACAAGCGGTAAAAGAAAAAAGCCTCCAAAATTTGTAACGCAATTTCTCCTGAGGACGGAGATACCCCATATGTGGGCGCAAAGTGTTCTGGGGACGCACAACAAGACTCAGAAGGGAGAGTGCACCATGTAAATTTGAGGTCTAAATTGGTGATTTGCACAGGGGTGGCTGATTTTACAGCGGTTCTGACAGAAGTGCAAAACAATAAATACCCACATGTGACCCCATTTTGGAAACTACACCCCTCACGGAATGTAACAAGGGGTACAGTGAGCAATTACACCCCACAGGTGTCTGACAGATCTTTGAAACAGGGGTCTGTGAAAATGAAAAATAAAATTTTTAATTTGCACAGCCCACTGTTCCAAAGATCCGTCAAATGCCAGTGGGGTGTAAATTCTCCCTGCACACCTTATTACCTTCCGTGAGGGGTGTAGTTTTAAAAATGGGGTCACATGTGGGGGGGGGTCCACTGTTCTGGCACCACGGGGGGGCTTTGGAAATGCACATGGCCAAATTCTCTCTCCAAAAGCTCAATGATGCTCCTTCTCTTCTGAGCATTGTAGTTCGCCCCCAGTGCACTTCACGTCCACTTATTGGGTATTTCCATACTCAGAAGAGATGGAGTTACAAATTTTGGGGGGTATTGTAAATTGCTATTATCCCTTGTAAAAATGTAAAATTTGGGGGAAAACAAGCATTTTAGTGTAAAAAAAAAATATTTTTTTTTACATATGCAAAAGTCGTGAAACACCTGTGGGGTATTAAGGTTCACTTTACCCCTTGTTACGTTCCCCAAGGGGTCTAGTTTCCAAAATGGTATGCCATGTGTTTTTTTTCTGTCCTGGCACCATAGGTGCTTCCTAAATGCGGCGTGCCCCCAGAGCAAAATTTGCTTCCAAAAAAGCCAAATGTGACTCCTTCTCTTCTGAGACCTGTAGTGCGCCAGCAGAGCACTTTTCATCCCCATATTGGGTGTTTTCTGAATCGGGAGAAATTGGGCTTCAAATTTTGGGGGGTATTTTCCGCTATTACCTTTTTTAAAAATGTAAAATTTTTGCTAAACCAAGCATTTTTGGTAAAAAAAATAATTTTTTTTTACATATGCAAAAGTCGTGAAACACCTGTGGGGTATTAAGGTTCACTTAACCCCTTGTTACGTTCCCCGAGGGGTCTAGTTTCCAAAATAGTATGCCATGCCTTTTTTTTTTTTTTTTTTTTTTTTTGCTGTCCTGGCACCATAGGGGCTTCCTAAATGCGACATGCTCTCAAAAAGCCAAAATTTGCTCTCAAAAAGCCAAAATTTGCTCTCAAAAAGCCAAATATGACTCCTTCTCTTCTGAGCATTGTAGTTCGCCCGTAATGCACTTCAGGTCAACTTATGGGGTACCTCCATACTCAGAAGAGATGGGGTTACAAATTTTGGGGGGTATTTTCTGCTATTAACCCTTGCAAAAATGTGAAATTTGGGGGGGAAACACATTTTAGTGAGAACATTTTTTATTTTATTTTTTTACATATGCAAAAGTCATGAAACACCTGTGGGGTATTAAGGCTCACTTAATTCCTTGTTACGTTCCTCAAGGGGTCTAGTTTCCAAAATGGTATGCCATGTTTTTTTTTTTTTTTTTTTTTTGCTGTTTTGGCACCATAGGGGCTTCCTAAATGCAACATGCCCCCAAAAAACCATTTCAGAAAAATGTACTCTCCAAAACCCCCTTGTCGCTCCTTCGCTTCTGAGCCCTCTACTGCGCCCGCCGAACAATTTACATAGACATATGAGGTATGTGCTTACTCTAGAGAAATTGGGCTACAAATACAAATATAAGTTTATCCTTTTACCCCTTGTAAAAATTCAAAAATTGGGTCTACAAGAACATGCAAGTGTAAAAAATGAAGATTTTGAATTTTCTCCTTCACTTTGCTGCTTTTCCTGTGAAACACCTAAAGGGTTAAAACACTTACTGAATGTCATTTTGAATACTTTGGGGGGTGCAGTTTTTGTAATGGGGTCATTTATGGGGTATTTCTAATATGAAGACCCTTCAAATCCACTTCAAACCTGAACTGGTCCATGAAAAATAGCAAGTTTGAAAATTTTGTGAAAAATTGTAAAATTGCTGCTGAACTTTGAAGCCCTCTGGTGTCTTCCAAAAGTAAACACTTGTCAATTTTATGATGAAAATATAAAGTAGACATATTGTATATGTGAATCCAAAAAAAAAAAATATTTGGAATATCCATTTTCCTTACAAGCAGAGAGCTTCAAAGTTAGAAAAATGCAAAATTTTAAATTTTTTCATCAAATTTTGGGATTTTTCACCAAGAAAGGATGCAAGTTACCAATATGTTAAAGTAGAATATGTCACGAAAAAACAATCTCGGAATCAGATTGATAAGTAAAAGCATTCCAGAGTTATTAAGTTTTAAGCAGATGTGCAAAAAAGGACTGCGTCCTAGAGGTGAAAATGGGCTGTGTCCTTAAGGGGTTAAAAGAACCAAAAAAAATCGCTACAGTTTGACTTAAAGGTTGTACAAAAGAACAATTAAAATAGTGTTTTGTGAAACTTCTGGTTGTCTAACAAACCCAATAGTATTGAGAAAGCTCATTGTTGATCCTGGTGTTGGTTTATTTTTATTTATTTTCAGGTGAGGCCATGGAACAAGGTCTACGTGATTGCTGCCGCTCAATCAGAATTGGAAAGATATTGATCCAAAGTGATGAAGAAACACAACGTGCCAAAGTTTACTACGCTAAATTTCCACCAGACATTTATAGGAGGAAGGTCTTGTTGATGTATCCAATACTAAGTAAGTGACTTTACTGCATATAAATGATCTATCTAGTATTTGTTTGGTCATGTGTTTTGGTTAACAGAGACTGTTGGCACTTAGACTTCCGATGGATGATGGTTCTCTACTAGCATGGGCAGATTGATGGCTTCCACAGATGAATCACAGGGCAATACACAATTTCGGGGTGATCGGACACAACATAGTACAACCAAAGAAGAAAAGCAGATGGTAATTTCTTTGCCCACAGGTGGCATGTTTTGGGCATCAGTGTACTATAAAGACAGAGAACTTGCTCCTGCTCTGATGGGCGACCAGAGTAATACATGGACTGAGACTTTCAAAATTGAAGTTAGTTTGAAAAGAGATCTTGGAGGTGAGATTTGTCCCATGATCTCTTATACCTAGGCCTGTTGCTATATCAGAGGAATCTACTATATCGAGGGCATTGGTCTCCAATCTGTAGCTTTTCAGCTGATGTAAAACTACACTTTCCAGCTGCTTACTATCTGGGCATTCTGGGAGTTGTAGAGGAGAGCCACTGGTTGGAGACTGCTGGCCTAGTGGAAAGAAGGTTTCTACACTGACATAAGCTTTTCCCTTTTTTCTTCCTTCTTACTGTAAGGCTACGGAACTCTCTGGCAAAGAAAGTTTCACAAGTGTACCACATTATTGGTAACTGGTTGTTACAAGGATTTATTCTGAATGCAATATTTGGATCAAGAAGGAACTTCTGCTTACATTCAGTTTACAGACCTAACCAGCACTAACTAGTTTGTGTACTACATGTGTAGCAAAATACCATCAGTGTAGTGCACTTTGCAAAATGTGCTCCCATGCATACTTTCAATATCTCCCTACTCTACTAGTGTAGGGAGTGGTAGAAAAAGGAGCAGGGATGCTGCGCCTGTCCCAAGGAATCTGTGCTGATGCTTTATGCATTATTGGCTTCCTCTATCTGATGAGGCACAGGGTTTCCTAAACACAACATTTTTCTTTTATATGATGGCCTATTGGGGATTGATCCACTGCATGGCTTATATTCAAAAAATCATTTTCAAGTATCTATCATGAGCTTTTTAAATTACATACATGCTCTACAGATGCATAATACAGTGGTCCCTCAAGTTACAATATTAATTGGTTCCAGAACAACTATTGTATGTTGAGACCATAACTTTATGGAAACCTGGTTTTTGGTTCTGAAGCCATCAAAATGTCAACCAAAAATAGGAGGAGCTAACCGTGGCTCAGGTAAATAGTACAGAACTTGTAATACCTCCCTGTACTGTAGGGGGCGCTACCAGACAGGAATTCATTGCATACACTTCAGTAATACAGGTGTTTTACCAGTGAATACCCATTTTAATTCGTCAGTTCTTCCGGCCATTGACGCGTTTCGCAGATCTGGACTGTCTATAGCATTGTATGTTGAGTCTGGTTTCAAGTTACAATGATCCAGAAAAGACCATTGTTTGTTGAAACTATTGTATGTTGAGGCCATTGTAAGTTGAGGGATCACTGTAGTGGCACTTGTTACCCATAAACTATAATGGCATCTATTTAACACATATATACTGTATTTATCGGCGTATAACACGCACCCCCATTTTAACAACAACATTTTAAGTAAAAAAAAAATAAAATGTAAAATAAATGACTTGGACTAAATGCCACATCATCCCCCCAACTTTGTTTTCTTCTGCACCTCAGTTTGGTCCCGTCCCCTCCAGTGCCACATCATTCCTTCCCTTTTATCAGTCCCTGTGCCACATTTACCCCTCTCATCGCCACCCTCCATGTCTCATCATCCCCCCATGTCTCATCATTTCCCCCTGTCATAGACCACCACTAGCCATACAGACATTAAGCATTTAGTGCCTCCCCCACCATCATGTTCCTCCTATGGCATCCAGTGGTCTTCAACCTACGGACCTCCAGATGTTGCAAAACTACAACTCCCAGCATGCCCGGACAGCCAACTGCTGTCCGGGCATGCTGGGAGTTGTAGTCTTGCAACATCTGGAGGTCTGCAGGTTGAAGACCACTCTTCCCCTTTCCTTACTTGTCTGCACTTCGGCTGTCTTGCGGGGTCAGTGAAGCAGATGAGTTACGTCCTCTCCCGGCTTCTCTGTGCGGCATCAAGGATGTCACTTTTCGGCGGCGTGAGTGATGCCGCACAGAGAAGCCGGCAGAGGATGCCACTCATCTGCTTCACTGCCGCAAGACCCTCCACCTGACCTGACTTGCCGAAGTACAGACAGGTAAGGAAAATAAACAAAACTATAAAAAGCAGGAAAGGCGGAATGATGAGGGATGGGGAGGGAGAGAAAATGAAAAGTAAAACTCACTTGTTTTCTCCCGCACTATCCACAGGTACTGGTGGATAGTGCGGGAGACGCTGATTAAAAGGTAGCGCCGATCGAGACAAGGTAGGGCTCAGCCTCTCCCGCACTATCCACCACACCAGTACCTGTGGATAGTGCGGGAGAAAACAAGTGACAGTGGTCACTGATTTATAGTGGCCGCGGCCGTGCTGTTAATACTGAACAAGCAGACGCTGCGACGGCCGCTTTAAATTAGTGACCAGAAGATTTATCGGCGTATAACACGCAGGCAGACTTTGCTTTAAGTTTTAAAAGTGCGTGTTATACGCCGATAAATATGGTGTGTATGTATGTATATGTGTGTATGTATGTATATATATATATATATATATATATATATATATATATATATATATATATATATATATATATATATATATATATATAATATTAGATTTTTTTTTTTTTTTTTTTTTTTTTTTTTTTTGCAAAGCTCATGACTAGAGATGAGCGAACTTACAGCAAATTCGATTCGTCACGAACTTCTCGGCTCGGCAGTTGCTGACTTATCCTCCATAAATTAGTTCAGCTTTCATGTGCTCCGGTGGGCTGGAAAAGGTGGATACAGTCCTAGGAGACTCTTTCCAAGGAATGTATCCACCTTTTCCAGCCCACCGGAGCACCTGAAGGCTGAACTAATTTACGCAGGAAAAGTCATCAACTGCCGAGCCGAGAAGTTTGTGACTAATCGAATTTACTGTAAGTTCGCTCATCTCTACTCATGACATCTGTGTTAAAGGGGTACTGCAGGGAAGTGTATGTGTATATATAATTATAGTATGAAATCTCCAAAGCAATCACACTACCTGGATATGTTCCCTGTAAACCATCCTGCCTGATATGCATGGCTCATGTGGCCCCTGTTGTCTTCTCTGGCTTATGCTCTTTGCCATCCTTCCCTCTCTCTCCTTGCCTACATCTCCCAGAAACCATTGCAGCTCTGCTCTGCCAATCAGCTCACTCTCTGAAAGCTGCCCCCACCCTCCTACTCTGAGCAGCAGAGAGGCTTAGTGTCTGATTGGCTGAGGTTGCACACACTTCCTAGTTCTCCACACTAAAGAGAGCATGACTCATTAGTGCAGGACAGTAACCACATAGCCTGTGTCTCTCAGGAGGGTGGGGCTGCTTTCAGAGACTGATTTTGATGGATGGCTGGATGATGTAATTCCCTCACTTCACGCATGTCATAAGTGACAACCCAAGAAAGGAAACTGCTCCTATATAGCTAATGCAAATAGCATTAAATAGGTTGATGAGGGGGGAAAGGATGGGCTATGGGTTTAGTTCCCCGGAGTACCATTTAAATGGGCACTCACATTAAAACTAGTTTGTTGTATTGCACTCCCTTTTATAGTAAATAAAAATATTAGCAATGTGCTTTGTTTAAATTTTTTTTAGTGTTGTGTTTAACCCCTTAAGGACCCAGCCCATTTTCACCTTAGAGACCCCAGCATTTTTTTTTTTTTTGCATATCTGACCACTGTCACTTTAAGCATTAATAACTCTGGGATGCTTTTACTTTTCATTCTGATTCCAAGATTGTTTTTCGTGACATATTTTAGGGATCGACTGATATCGTTTTTGTTTTTTTTTTTTTTTTTTTTTTTTTTTTTTTTTTTAGGGCCGATAGCTTATACCGGAATATCTGTATAAGTTATCGGCTATTTATCCCCCCGCAACACTGCTGCAGATCATTGATTTAAAGCGGGCGCTTTAAATCAGTGAACTGCAGCGACTTTGCGGTGCCATAGACGGACACCGCCACCCGCTTCTCTCCCCCTGCCTGTCCGGGGGTCCTGAGTCCTATCACCGCGTCGCACCCCCCCACTGCACCGGCCCTGCCCCATTGCCTCCCCCATCCCCGGTATTATAACTACCGGGGCCTGGGGTCCACTCTACATCTGGCTCCGGTGGCATCCTCCTGATCTGTCACTGTGCGCACTGACAGTGAAGTCACGTCGTGTCACGTCACTCGTCATTGCGTACAGCGTAACGCAGGCCGCAGCAGGAGCCAGAAGTAGCGTGGACCCTGGGAACAGGTAATTATAAAACCGGGGATGGGGGAGGCAATGGGGCCAGGGCGGTGCGGTGGGGCGGGTCGTGAGGGGGTGGTCGCGGTGGGGGGGGCATTATCGGCAAGGTAATTGCTGATACCGATAATGCCCAAAATCGTGATTATCGGCCAAACCGATAATCGGTCGATCCCTAACACATTCTACTTTGTTAGTGGTAAATTTTCGTCGATACTTGCATCATTTCTTGGTGAAAAATTCCAAAATTTGGAACTCTTGAAGCTCTCTGCTTATAAGGAAAATGGACATCCCAAATAAATTATGTATTGATTCCCATATACAGTATGTCTACTTTGTTTGCATCATAAAGTTGACATGTTTTTACTTTTGGAAGACATCAGAGGGCTTCAAAGTTTGTAGACCCAGTTTTTGAATTTTTACAAGGGGTAAAAGGAGAGAAATCAACAATTTCTCTTGAGTAAGGAAATACCTCATGTGTATGTCAAGTGTTTGGCGGGTGCACTAGAGGACTCAGAATTGAAGGAGCGACAATGGGATTTTGGAGAGTGAGTTTTTCAGAAATGGTTTTTGGGGAGCATGTCACATTTAGGAAGCCCCTATGGTGCCAGAACAGAGCAAAGGGAAAAAAAAAAAAAACACATGGAAACTACATCCCATAAGGAAGGTAACAAGGGGTACAGTGAGCCTTAACACCCCTCAGGTGTTTATATAAACCAATAAATTGAGGCCAAAAACAAACAAGGTATAGACCACTGTTCGGTGCCCAAAAAAATACTAGAGAACCTATAGAGATGCACCAAACTGACACAGTATTATGAATAAATATAAATCTTTATTGATAATCAGATAAGACAACCCTCAGGTGTTTGACCACTTTTCGTTAAAGTCGGATGTGTAAATGAGAAAAAAAAAATTTCACTAAAATGCAGTTTTTTTCCCCCCCCCAAAACTTACATTTTTACAAGGGGTAATAGGAGAAAATGCCCCCCCAAATTTGTAACCCCATTTCTTCTGAGTATGGAAATACCCCATATATGTGTACGTCAAGTGCACTG
Source organism: Hyla sarda (assembly GCF_029499605.1). Classification (NCBI taxonomy): domain Eukaryota; kingdom Metazoa; phylum Chordata; class Amphibia; order Anura; family Hylidae; genus Hyla; species Hyla sarda. The sequence continues at coordinate 81,996,254 of NC_079197.1, read as the reverse complement.
CTGGCGCACTACAATGCTCAGAGAAGGAGCGCCATTGAGCTTTTGGAGACAAAATTTGGTTGGTATAGAAGTCGGGGGGCCTTGTGCGTTTACAAAGCCCCACGTGATGCTAGAACAGTGGACCTCCCCACATGTGACCCCATTTTGGAAACTACACCCCTCACAGAATTTAATAAGGGGTGCAGTGAGCATTTACACCCCACTGGCGTTTTACAAATCTTTGGAACAGTGGGCTGTGCAAATGAAAAATTACATTTTATGTGATAGTGTAGTGTTTTTAGGGTACATTCACATGGGCGGGTTTACGGTGAGTGTCCCGCTAGGAGTTTGCGATGCGGTAGAAAATTTGCCGTAGCTCAAACTTGAAGCAGGAAACTCGCTGTAAACGCGCCTGTGTGAATGTTCCCTGTACAGCTTGCCTCCAGCTGTTACAAAACTACAACTCCCAGCATGTACTGATGGCTGAAGGGCATGCTGGGAGATGTAGTTGTGTACCTCCCAGCATGGCGAGACAGCCGTTTGCTGTTCGTGCATGCTGGGAGTTGTAGTTTTGCAAGATTTAGAGGGCCACTGTTTATAAACCACCGCACAGTTCCCCCATTCTGGCCGGACTATTGTGGGTGGGCAGAACAGGGGAACCGAACTTTAACCCCCCGCACCCGATCTGCTATTGGTCGGTCGCTTCTGACCGAGCAATAGCAGGGATAGGAGGGGTGGCACCCCTTACTCCTTACTCCTATCCCTTCAGGGGGATTCTGGGTGTCTTGGACAGCCTCGATCTCCCTTATTTTCCAGGTCACAGGAGACCAGTATGACCCGGATTCGCCACAGATCGCCAACATGGGGGGGACTTTCCCCAGGGGTTTGCACAGGGTGCCTGCTGAATGATTTCAGCAGGCAACCGGGACCGGTCCCCGCCCAGCTACGCCTTGGGTTCTTAAGTATCAGGGTCTGGGTTCCTAAGTGGTTAAAGCTGCCACTAGGTGTCTCCCTCCTTGTCCAGAGCACATTTCCCCCCCCCCCCCCATCTCTTGCACAGACTTTGGACTCCTGTTGGCCTGGCAAAAGTCCAAAATCAGGGGGGGTTGCAGCCTTAGCCAATCATAGCTCTTCTCACACTGAACTACTATGGACTGTGTTGTAGCAGAGTGAGGAAGTTCTCCCATGTATGGCTCCACATGATGTCACAGCCTGATGGGTAATGCCCCTTCCCAGTCTATGAACCTGACTAAGACTGAGCAGAAAATACAGAGCAATATCAAGGTAGAAAATTGGAAAATATAAAAAATTAAAGATGGAGTAGTTTATACTGATGGGGGCAGTGAACTGGGAGGATTATAAAATTTAACAAGATCATGAGAGGTATTCTTTAAATGCCATTATAGCCTATGGGTGATGGAGACCACATAGCATCTATCACTCTGTTTTAATAAGTTTTTCTTAGGGAAATTTTGTAACCTTGTGGAACAATAGGTTGGAATAGAATGATTGGGGCTTTTCTTTTCTATATCTCAACATGTATGTGGAGATATTATTGTTGATAGCTTATATTGCATATTGTATGTATAATATAACTCACAAGCACTGCAACCAATCTCTTCTAACCACATCATTTATTATAGGCACTGGAAATACTGTTATTGAAGCTGTAAAAGTTCTTATTGAACATGGCGTCCAACCGGCATGTATCATACTGCTCAGTCTGTTCTCCACTCCACATGGTGAGTCTGCTTAGCCATTGTATCTAATTAGATAATTTTTTTTCCATTATATTTTACTCTAGGAATGTTAATATTGAGGTAGATAGTAGATATATTTCCTCAGTTTATTTTTTATTTTTATAAAAATAAACAATTACACACACATGATGATCTGCGAGACAGTCTATGAAACTGCACACAATAAATAAATACAATTAGCATAGACAGCACAACAGTACATCATACAGCACAGGTGTCCCTACACTATACATCATACCACACACTACACTGGTATTTTTGCACAAATAATAAAACAAAGATAAACAATACAGCATTACAGACAGTGATGGGCCAAGGGGGTTGTGAAATAAGGTGGTGCAAAGGGGAAATCACAGACCCAAAGGTTTATTGAGAGGCAAAACACACAAGGAAGAGGGGGAAGAAAAGGGATGTTGGTCTTCCTCTTCCTGGGGGGTGTCCCTGATTTCCTCTTAGTGCCCGTTGTGGGCGCTGCAAGTGAGATAAGCCTGGCTATAAAAGCCACTGATAAAGACCCCCATTCACATTAGATCAGTGTTTTCCAACCATTGTGCTTCCAGCTGTTGCAGAACTACAATTCCCAGCATGCCCGGACAGCCGTTGGCTGTCCGGACATGCTGGGAATTGTAGTGCTGCAACAGCTGGAGGCACACTGGTTGGAAAAACACTACATTAAAGGGGTACTCCGGTGAAAACCTTTTTTCTTTTAAATCAACTGGTGGCAGAAAGTTAAACATTTTTGTAAATTACTTCTATTAAAAAATCTTAATCCTTCCTGTACTTATTAGCTGCTGAATACTACAGAGGAAATTCTTTTCTTTTTGGAATGCTCTCTGATGACATCACGAGCACAGTTCTCTCTGCTGACGTTATTATAATATGCTTTATTTCTTGTTGTCCTTAGTGGGATTTGAACCCAAGTCCCCAGCACTGCAAGGCACCAGTGCTAACCACTGAGCCACCAGGCTGCCCCTAGCATACATCTGCTATGCACAGTTGCTAAAATGGACAGATGTCAGCAGAGAGCACTGTGCTCGTGATGTCATCAGTGTTCCAAAAGAAAGGAATTTCCTCTGTAGCATGCAGCAGCTAATAAGTACTGGAAGGATTAATATTTTTTAATAGAAGTAATTTACAAATATGTTTATCTTTCTGCCACCAGTTGATTTAAAAGAAAAAAGGTTTTCACTGGAGTACCCCTTTTAAAGACAAAATCTGAAGCTGCTGATTTCATTGGAACTGACCATTGGTACACTCCTCAACATTGGAATTGTAAAACCAAGAAGATAGTCATGAAATAATGGAAAGCACAGGATATTTAGATATGTTGATATGCAAATTAATAAAAAAATAAATAAAAAAAATAGGGTTATTAGTGGTTGTCTGAGGAATGTTCTGCCATGCTGAATGCACTTGGGCATTTAAATCATTAAGAACCCCTGCTGGCAGCTCCCTTTGCAGACTAAAGATGTCCGAGTTGTGCTCAATTGGTGACCGGTCCGGAGAAGCTGCAGGCCATTGTAGCATGTTTAGGCCACACAGCCTGCTCATAGTGGGACGAGCATGTGCGGCCTGGCCTGCTGTAAAATGTCTCCTGGAACACTTTGGAGAAATGGCTAATGCTTTGTAATGTAAGGCCGAGCGGATGGTGTACCTGGAATAAAGACTAGAGGCTGCCATGGGGTATGCCATGTGACATTTCCCCATTAAAGGTCTCTTCATTGCATTTCTGCATTTAACGGACCAATCTCTGGCAATTGTTGCATCCTAGAAAAAAGCGGACTGCTTGCTGGGACCTATTGTCCTCTTGCTCTACGCCGTGATAGTCTTTGGCAGCTCCTGTTGGTTTGTATAGACCCTGTTTGAAGCCTTAGGCTTGGTATGTGATGTACAGATAGGATCACTACACATAACAGTTCCAATCCTGATGGTCTGTTTACCTCTCTGCATCTCGTGCTGTCATTTCAGTTTGTCATTGGGACACACTAAGGGCTGGTTCACATCACGTTTTCTCCCATACGGGAGTGCATACGGCAGGGGGGAGCTAAAACCTTGCGCTCCCATATGTAATTCATTTCAATGAGTCGGCCGGAGTGAAACGTTTGGTCCGGTTGGCTCAATTTTGCGCCGTATGCGCTTTTACAACCGGACCTAAAACCGCAGTTGACCACAGTTTTAGGTCCGGGGGAAAACACATAGAGGGCAGAAATGAGCCGATTGAACGTTTTACTTCGGCCGACTCATTGAAATGAATTACATACGGGAGCGCATAGAAAGGCATAACGGAGCACAGGGTTTTAGCCCCCCCCCCCCTGCCGTATGTGATGTGAACCCAACCTAACTTGAACAGCGCTGCCACCTTGGCTTCAACCTGTAGCAATCTGCTGGAGTGATAAACCAAGGGTACTCCTTTTAATTTATTGTCTTTTTAGATGCAGCAATGTCTGTATACAGGAGGCATCATACTGTACTTTCATGTGGCTGAAAATTAATGTGTATACCATTGAAGCCCCTCCCACATGCCACAGATTAGATCTAGGTGCTTGAAAATATGATCATTTTAAGGGATACTCCGGTGAGGGAAAAAAATTCAAATCAACTGGAACCAGAAAGTTAAAAAGATTTGTAAATAACTTCTATTTAAAAATATTAATCCTTCCAGTACTTATCAGCTGCTGCATACTACAGAGAAATTGATGTAGGTTTCCAGTCTGATCACAGTGCTCTCTGCTGACACCTCTGTCCATATCAGGAACTGTCCAGAGCAGGAGAGGTTTGCTGTGGGGATTTGCTTTTAATCTGGACAGTTCCTGACACGGACAGAGGTGTCAGCAGAGAGCACTGTGGTCAGACTGAAAATAACTATACTACTTTCTCAGTCTACAGCAGCTGATAAGTATTGGAAGGCTTCATATTTTTAAATAGAAGTAATTTACATATCTGTTAACTTTCTGGCACCAGTTGATTTGAAAAGCTTTTGTTTTCCACTGGAGTTCCCCTTTAAGATCTTGGCTACTGTGTGATTCACAAGACTACAGCTAGAGATCAGAGGGCATCTCCACACTGAGACCCAGAATGATCTAAACATACAAAAGTATTTATAAATGACAATAACACTCTTACAAATGAGTAACTGCTGCAGTCCACAAGATTGAATGCTACTCCATGTATTCCTGTGGACTGCCACATAGTTCAAATAAGTAGCGTCACACTGTAGCCCTACACCTATAGGATTTGTCTGTGATAAAACTTCCCCTTTTTCCTAGTAAGTTTCTGATCTCACATCAGACTCCTTGTTCAGGTATAGAAAAGGTTTGTCTAATGTGAGCAGCACTATGGTGGATAATCTACAAGGATAGAAATACATGTCAGAGTCATCTGATGGACCGTTGTACTGTACCCTGTGTAATTGTTTTACAGGTGCCATCTCCATAATCCAGGAGTTTCCCGACATAACCATTTTAACCACTGAGGTCCACCCAGTCGCTCCAACACACTTTGGACAGAAGTATTTTGGTACAGACTGACCATATGGATCCTCCTGATGCAAGGGGGGTATATCGAATGACTATTGCCTCAGTCTTGCAGTGTTCTGGCCAATATTCAGTGCCTTGCCACCTACTGCTTGGATGGGGCACTAAAGTATGCAATCTTTTTACTGTACATGATTTTTCAAGCTTGGCCATCAACCACAGAACCTGAATGGTGTTTTTACTTGGTGTCCATTGCTTACCCACCTTGTGTTCAATGCACATTCCATTCCAAATCCGCTTTTACCCGTGTGCTGAGGAGTTCAAGGGCATCAAATACTATTTATTTATTTGTATTAACGGAAAAACTGAACAATAAATTTGGTGATATGACTACTGGGTAGTAGATTTTTCTTTTCTTCAGTGAAATAAAAATAAATCCTAAACCTAGAAATGTATGCTACAAGGAAACAGGTTTTACAGGTTACAAAGACCGTGCCTTGTCCTGAATTACGCAGTTTCCCCTTTAGTGAACTGTCAAGGAAATGTAAACATTTACAGATTTACAGCCCATTCACATAGTAGAATTCCAGAGTGGAACACAGCACAAAAAATCTGCTCAGAAATTCTGATGCAACAGCCTCCCATTGTTTTCAAAGGAATTCTGCTCATTTCCCCAAGACCTGTGTTTCACTCATGGTTTTAATTAATCTGACGAACCTAAAGCTAGCAGATTCACCCCTTTTTATAAATCTGGCACATCTGTGGCTGCTCTGTGCACTTCTGGCTGAAATCTATGGCAGGTAGGAGCTGGAGTTCATTTCCAATAAAACGAATGCCTGTTTTTAGTAAATCTGGTGGATGTGACCACATCCTCTTCTCATGAGGCCCCTAATTTTTATTAAGCTCCACACACTTGTAGAGCGTAGTGTAAAGTTATAAAAAGTAAAAAATGTTCACACAAAATGAAGGTTTGGCGCCAGAACACTGGCATACGTGGTTGATAAATTCTCCCCTTAGGTTATGTTCAGTGTAGTTTGAAGTGTAAAACGCTGGTTATGCTTGTAAATGCACCTGCATTACATCTGTAATGTGTTTCCTATTGCATTTATGAGAAAATGCTGCACAGTTTATTTTTTTATTTTTTTGTCACTTTATTTTACACATGTAATTTCAATAGAATTAAATGGGTACTCTGGTGGAAAACTTCTTTTTTTTTTTTATTTTTTTTAAACTGGTGCCAGAAAGTTAAACAGATTTGTAAATTATTTCTATAAAAAAAATCTTAATCCTTCCAGTACTTATCAGCTGCTGTATGCTCCACAGGTTGTTCTCTTCCTTTTTAAATTAATTTTCTGTCCGACCACAGTGCTCTCTGCTGACACCTCTGTCCGTATCAAATTGTTCAGAACAGGATATCTGAATCTAATTTATGTTAAAAACTACATTATAATTTTAGTTACCGTATATACTCGAGTATAAGCCGAGTTTTTCAGCACGATTTTTCGTGCTGAAAACACCCCCCTCGGCTTATACTCGAGTGAACTCTCCACCCGCAGTGGTCTTCAACCTGCGGACCTCCAGAGGTTTCAAAACTACAACTCCCAGCAAGCCTGGGCAGCCATCGGCTGTCCGGGCTTGCTGGGAGTTGTAGTTTTGAAACCTCCGGAGGTCCGCAGGTTGAAGACCACTGCGGCCTTCGACATCATCCAGCCCCCTCTCACCCCCTTTAGTTCTGTACAGTACTCACCTCCGCTCGGCGCTGGTCCGGTGCTGCAGGGCTGTCCGGAGAGGAGGTCGTCCGGTGGGATAGTGGTTCCGGGCTGCTATCTTCACCGGGGAGGCCTCTTCTAAGCGCTTCGGGCTCGGCCCCAGAATAGTCACGTTGCCTTGACGACGAAGCAGAGGTACGTTCATTACCAACGTACTTCTGCGTCATCGTCCAGGCAACGCCTCTATTCCGTGCCCGAAGCGCGGAGAAGAGGCGCCCCTGGTGAAGATAGCAGCCCGGAACCACTATCCTACCGGACGACCTCCTCTCCGGACAGCCCTGCAGCACCAGACCAGCGCCGAGCGGAGGCGAGTACTGTACAGAACTAAAGGGGGTGAGAGGGGGCTGGATGATGTCGAAGGCCGCAGTGGTCTTCAACCTGCGGACCTCCGGAGGTTTCAAAACTACAACTCCCAGCAAGCCCGGACAGCCGATGGCTGCCCGGGCTTGCTGGGAGTTGTAGTTTTGAAACCTCTGGAGGTCCGCAGGTTGAAAACCACTGAGGGCGGATGATGAGAGGATGATGAAGGGGGGGGTGTGGGATGATGACAAGGGGATGATGACAGGTGATGATGAGGGTCTGGATGATGACAGGCGGCGGTGATGATGATGATGATGTTAATGACGGGGGTCTGGATGATGACAGGGGGGGAATGATGTATTTCCCACCCTAGGCTTATACTCGAGTCAATAACTTTTCCTGGGATTTTGGGTTAAAATTAGGGGCCTCGGCTTATACTCGGGTCGGCTTATACTCGAGTATATACGGTAGTTTTATTTTGACTTTGTATTCCAATATAAAGCGATCACTCACAAACTTTATATAACAAAACTATTCCAAAGCCTATTGTTGTTATATAACTGAAATACCAATAAAAATCTAGTTCAAATGGGATTTGCTTGTACTCTGGACAGTTCCTGACATGGACAGAGGTGTCAGCAGAGAGCACTGTGGAGACACAGAAAAATCAAAAAAGAAAAGAACTTCCTCTGTAGTATACAGCAGCTGATAACACTTTAGTCAGCACTTGTTGCAAAGCCGAATTCAGGATTCATGAATGGCTCATGGCCCAAAAGAAGCTTATTCTTTACTGAACATATAGGGGAACATTTATCTGTCTTTAGTAAATTAAAAATAAGCAAAAAGCATACATTACCGGTAATTGTTTTTCACTGAGCCCATGACCACACCCTTGGAGAGACTGCCTCCTCATCTGCAGGGCAGGAAATAGGATCAGGAACTAAATCGCATATAAGGATGGATCCAGCCCCTATTTCCCAGTTCTTAAGCAAGTATCCATGAGCTAGACCAAATGTATCTACATAAATCATATAAGGTGAAGGGTACAGTCCGCCATTGATCTCTATGGGATGGAACAATAAACCGAATGTCAGATATAGGCCCTCATTTACTAAGAGTGGAGTGTAGGTTTCTTTGTGGGTTTTTATTCCCTACAATTTTTTTTTACACAGGTTTCCCTACACTTTTTTTTTTTTTTTTTACACATGCTCTGATCTGTCTGGTTTTCCTCAACTAAAATCCACCACATTTTATGTGGAAACCTTAGTAAATATGTTGGGTTTTTGTGAAAAAGTCGAACACTCTGCTTTTTGGAGACCACGCCCACTTTTCCTGGCAGCCACGCCCGTTTTTCAGGATTTTCTTAGCAAAATGGAGAGTTAGTCGGGTTTTTTCAATTCTGGCGCAGACGGAATTTCTGGCGCTCAACCCGACAAAACATGTCTGGTTTGCAATAGTAAATGAGGGCCATAGTGTGTAAGAGATGACAAAGGAACAGAGAAAAGGGGAACAACAAAGCACAAGGAAGGAGAAAGAAGAAAAAAAAAAAAAAAGGAAAGAGGAACCAAAAAAGGGCAGTAGGATATATGAAAGAAAAAAAAAAGAAAAATTATGAAAAATAGTAAGTCAAGGACCAGTAAAGGTGTCTAAACAATGATGGAATAAATAATGCAATATGAGTTATTCAGTATAAAGGACAAATACATTTTCATGGTTAAAATACATACAGTAGGGTTGATGTTGCAGGACCTTTGCGACTCCACCTAAACAGGTATATATACTACACAATTAATCAAATATATATATACACCATATATATTTTTCTTTATAACCCCTCAATAGTGACTCTGGCACTCTCACAGTTCATGAATCCTTTTTCTTTTCTTGTGAGGAAAATTCCTGTGGAGAAAAGTAGATCCCATATATGCAATGTTCACAGTATCCTAAAGAGCAAGATGTCCTGTGTAAAAAAAAAATAAAAAAATTTGCAGTAGAAATTTCTAACCAAGGATCTTTCCTCTTTACTTTTGTATAATGTTATCTTGGTAGAAATCCTGATAATTAATTTCCGTGAGATCTTGTTATCCTAATTTGTATTCAAAACTACATATTTAAACTTGCTCCACTGATTTTTCTACCTTTTTAATCTATGGTTGTTATACTTTCTTTTCCTTTGATCGGATACTTCAGGATATGTGTTCTATTCTCCTGTTGTAAAATGTTTAAAATTCTTCTAAAAAACAGTTATACAAATATTGCAGTGTAAATCTCAATCTTCAGTAGATGTCCCGAGCCTATTCAGGTAACGGTGCTGCGTTGAATACTGGCCAGTATAGGGCGTAATCTGTGTTTGTGTATAATAGTCTTTAGAGCGGCCGAGTCACGTTCGCAGGGTAATAGGGGGAATAAAGAACGGCTAGACGTGTTTCAGGAGGCTCCTCCTTTCTTCAGTAGCTAGGGATTGCTGGGGGTAGTACAATACAATACTAATTGGTCAAAACAAAAAGATGGAATGGATTAGAGGAATAGGCTAGGAGGACAGAGAATGTGGAAAAGAAAGAAATGGAGTGGTGGAACAGTACAGGGATATATACATCAGGGGATTCGTAACAATGTGTCAGTATGCATTCGTGCTGCTATTCCTTTGTACAAGACGATACAACCCATGATGTCATCTCTTAAATTCAGATTATGGGGTGGTATACATAAAAAAGAAGTTTGTCACAGTTTATTGAGCTCGGCTGTGCTGCACAACCACAGAATAGATTTTTTTTTTTTTTTTTTTTTTTTATGTATACCACCCCATAAAAAAATAAAATAAAAAAACGATCAAAGTGTCACATATACTCCAGAATGGTACCAATGAAAGCGTCAACTTGTCTCCCAAAACTATTTCTGCACCCCAAGGCCCCTGCTATTTTGTATGATGCCAAAAAAATAACCTAAACTAAAAGGAGGCCCCAAAATCCACACAGCATGCATTGATGTCTGAGGCCGGTGTGTGAGAGACACGTAGCACACAAAGGCCACATATGGGACATTTCTAAATACATCAGAATTAGAGATGAGCGAACTTACAGTAAATTCGATTCGTCTCAAACTTCTCGGCTCGGCAGTTGATGACTTTTCCTGCGTAAATTAGTTCAGCCTTCAGGTGCTCCAGTGGGCTGGAAAAGGTGGATACATTCCTAGGAAAGAGTCTCCCAGGACTGTATCGACCTTTTCCAGCCCACCGGAGCACCGGAAAGCTGAACTAATTTATGCAGGAAAAGTCATCAACTGCCGAGCCGAGAAGTTAGTGACGAATCGAATTTACTGTAAGTTCGCTCATGTCTAATCAGAATTTTGGGGAATGAATCATGAGTTGTATTTCTTTGTAAACACTGTGTTACAGAAAAAATTAATGAAAAATGAAATTTTAAATATATATCAATCACAGTTTACCACTAATGTAAAGTACAATATGTCACGAAAAAACTGTCTCAGAATCGCTTTAATAAGTTTAAAGCGTTCCAAAGTTATTACCAAATAGTGGACGCATGTCAGATTTAGAAAATTTGCCTTGGTCATTCAGGTCAAAGCAGGCTAAGGAGTAAAGGGGGTTAAATATGGATATTAAATAAATGTAGATGTAAGGATGAAACAGAATGGAATAAAAATTAAGAGATAAAATAGGAATAGATATAGAATGTATAAGAATATAAAAATAGTGAAGAAATAAGAGAAGAAAACTGTAAATAAGACATGTATGTGGTGGGTGTACCATCATGTAGTGTGATATTGTATAAAATGAAGAAATAAAACAGAATAGTGAGTACAGTATAAGATATAATGAAAAGGAGATTTTTTACACTTACCGTAAAATCTTTTTCTCAGAAGCTCCATTGGGGGACACAGGAACCGTGGGTATATCTTTCTGCCACTAGGAGGCTGACACTAGGCATACCAAAAAAAGAAGTCTGCACCCCCACCTCCTGTCTTACAGACACTCAGTTTTAGTCCCAAAGCAATAGGAGGAACCAAAAAATACAGAGTCCAGAGGGCGCCCTGTCAAAAACAACGAAACAACCAACGGACAGGCGACCGACTCTCAGAACAAAACTAACAACACAGGGTGAGAGCTGTGTCCCCCAATGGAGCGTCTGAGAAAAAGATTTTACGGTAAGTGTAAAAAATCTCCTTTTCTCATTCATCTCCATTGGGGGACACAGGAACCGTGGGACATACCAAAGCAGTCCCCGGGGGTGGGAAAACTATGTAACCCAGAATCAAGCGGACGGCCGAACCACCGCGGCCTGCAAAACCTTACGCCCGAAAGAGGCGTCAGCGGATGCAGAAGTGTGCACTTAGTAAAATTTGGTGAATGTGTGCACCGAAGACCAAGTCGCCGCCTTACACACCTGTAGGGCCGAAGCCCAAGGTACAACCTGGTGCTGGCCGGTGGCGAGGAAGGGTTAACGGACCATACACTATGGTACCGTGCCCTTCAGTCGCATGTGGGGAAACAGGCAGCGCCATGCTCCTGCCGCCCCTACCTAGAAAAATAAAAAAGAAGAAAAAGTCTAAACACTAACACTAAAAAATAATAAAGACCAGACCTGGAGCAATCCACATCCGTGTTGCCTCCTATGACACTAAGCTAAAAACTGAGTGTCTCTAAGACAGGAGGTGGGGTATACCCTGCTGGGAGGGGCAGACTTCTTTTTTTGTATGCCTAGTGTCAGCAAGATGTACCCACGGTTCCTGTGTCCCGCAGTGGAGCTGAATGAGAAAAAAATATAAAGGTCAGTATGAGATATAGGATGCTTAGTAAATGCAGTATAAGATGTAGTATACAGTGCTCAGTAAAGTATATGATATAAAAAGGGACATGTGAGATATAAAAGTGTATGAGGGATATCGGGATGAAAATATAAAACTAGTAAAACTCTGAAATAATATGGCGTTCACGCGCTATTACTAGCAGCGGGTTTCACGCTATGGGAAACCTGCTGCAAGTTACGCTACCATTGATTTGAATGGGTCCACAGACAGTCTGCAATAGTGTTAGATTTGCGGACTGTCCGCGGACCCATTTAAATCACTGGTAGTGTAACTCGCAGCGGGAAACTTGCTTATTAGCGTGAACGCACCCTAAGGGTACATTCCCACACAGCGTATTTGCTGCTGCGTATTTTATTTTCTCTGTTGAAGTCAATGGGTAGGAAAATACGCAGCACCAAATACGCAGCAAAATACGCCGTGTGGGAACGTACCCTTAAGGTCCGGAGTTCTCCTGGGTGTCACAGAAAGCCAAAGAGCTTGAACCCTGCATTTAACCCTTTTGGGTTCCTCACTTTCGAAGTCCTAAATCTTCCTTGTTTCCATCTTGACATTACTGTGTAATCACCCCCTCTCCAGTTTCTCTCGACTGTCTCTATTGCTGTAAACTTTATAGCGGAGGGATCTTTGTTGTGGTGGTTCAGGAAGTGTTTGGGTTCATCAATCCTTTCCTGATGATGTAGATATTTTCCGCTATCCTTGCCTTCAGATGTCTCTTGGTTCTACCAATGTATTGTTTGTTACATGGGCATTCGAGCACGTATATCACTCCTTTGCTATTACATTATAAAATTCCGATATGTAGAATGGACTTTCAGTGTCTTTCTGGGAAAATTTGTGGTCTTACAATTGTTGCATGTGCCACAACGGAAGAAACGGAATTGACTTAAGGTGTTTAACGTTTGTTCACAACTTAAAGCTCCTATCTAGCAGTAGTTCTCTTAATGTAGGATATTGTAGACTTAAGGCAGTCTTACAGGTAGGCTTTTCTGTATATGTGTCCCACAACAACAAGACATCAGTGCAATCCACATAAGCAAAGGCCTCCACCTGCTCAGGTGATTGTACCACACTATCAGAGTCTACCAGACTAAGAGCCAGTGTCGGCTCGAAACGCGTCGGTTTCTTGTATCTTTTTATTCACCATGGATATCCTCTGATTTTAATATGTTGGAATAAATGTGAAGTATTAATTTTTCACTTTCTTCATCTTGGAGCAGCTGGAGGCCCCTGCTTTTTTTTGCCTTTTTGTCAAGCTAGAGAGTGCACATGCCAGAGGCCGGAGCCCATGGCAACCAATCAGATTGCGTCTTTCTTTTTTAGAAGCCTTTTTAAAAATTGAAGAACCAATCTGGCTGCTATAGGCAACGGCACCACTTTTCCTCTGCATGGGTTTTGATAAATCTCCCTCTATGGGTTTATTCAAGTGTTTCCCAACCAGGGTGCCTCCAGATGTTGCAAAACTACAACTCCCAGCATGCCTGGACAGCCAAAGGCTGTCCAGGCATGCTGGGAGTTGTAGTTTTGCAACACATGGAGGCACCCTGGTTGGAAAACACTGGTCTATTCACACGTACAGTATCCTGCACAGATTTGATGCGCAGGATTTGTAACTGCCGATTAGAAGCCGTGCTCAGTCATTTAGTTTACGTTGAAATCTACAGTAGAAAATCCTGCGCAGGATACTTTGTGTGAACACACCCTATAAGTGAGCGAGACAATGGGGGAGATTTATCAAACCTGTCCAGAGGAAATGTTGCCCATAGCAACCATTCAGATCACTTCTTTCATTTTGCAGAGGCCTTTTAAAAAAAATAAGTGATCTGGTTGGTTGCTATGGGCAACTGAGCAATGTATCCTCTGGACAGGTTTTGATGAATCTCTCCCAATGTGCAGATGGGTAAAAACAGGAGTATTCTTTGAGGTATCGAAACCTTTTGCCTCCAAAGATTAATCCAGCCCACTTCCGAAATAAAACTTTACACACTTATGACCTGTGGTGACGCACCCCCTCTCCCCTGTGCTTTGCTTGAAGACTAATGGTTGTCTAGAATGACAATAAAATCTCCCATACATATTAAACCCCCCCTTTCCGAACCATGACATACGTGTACATCATGGGTGAAGGTGAGAGTCAGGCCCACATAATAACCCGCAGATGAACGCTACTATCAGCAACTGACATCTGCTGGTAATGATGATCACGCCAATGTCTGTCATTTATTTGTTTAGGTACAGTATTTGTACAGTAAAATGCTGCGCATATCTGGTGTGTAGTGGCCGTAAGTTGCCAGAGGGCTTACATTGGCCTCAGCGTCTTCTGTGGCTCGGGGATTGTATGGCAGGCTTTAGCAAGTGTTTTTAACGGAAGGCCGCAGAGGAAGATATTGCAGTAGTCCAAGCGGGAGATGATGAGGGCATGTACCAGTTGTTTAGTGGAGTCAAAGTTGAGGAAGGAGCGGATTCTAGAGATGTTTTTGAGCTGAAGGCGACGGGTCTGGATGTGTGATTTAAAAGTCAGTGCCAAGTCAAAGGTGTTTCTGTACAGACACACACAGGAAATAGCAGCAGGGACAAGACATGATTTTTTTCATCCAAAAATACACTTTTTTTTTTTTTTTTTTAAATCAATGTATATTACAGATATACTTATGTTATTATCTACAGTATATAAAACATATTTGTAAACAGCAGTCTTTGAAAAACTTAATCTCAGTCTCTGAGAACCAGCCAGTCCACAGCTTCACAAGTGGTGAAGAACATGGCCTTGTTGCCGGTGCCAACATGCAGGCATAGTAGATGTTGAGGGCACGAAGTCTATGCTTCACAAATGAGAATGTTGCTTTTAAGTTTCTAAGGAACTGCTGAGAAGTCAGCAAACGGCCCCACAGTTGCAGTTTCATGATGAATCGTCTGTTCCTGCCTTGCCGATGTTCCCACTTGCCGTATTTTGCTGCATATTTTCCTACCCCAATGAAGTCAATAGGAAGCAAAATCGGCTGCATATTTTGCTACCCGTTGACTTCAATGGGAAAGAAAATATGCAGCAACAAGTATGCAGCAAAAACAGCACCACTCCTGCCTACAGGTTGTGTCTGGTATTGCAGCTCCACTCCACCAAAGTGATTAGTACTGAGCTGCAGTACTACAACCAACTTGTGGCCAGGAATGATTCCGTTTTTGCAAAAATCTAAATTTAATACTTGACAACCTCTGAGCAAGAAGAGGTCTTGGTGGGGCACCCGGAGAAGGAGGCTTTGCAGGCAAATGGTAAACATGGTCCACCGCATATGCAGAAGAAAAATTAGCAGCAGTAATGTCTACGGAAGAGCTATTTTCCCACGTTTATTTGGGTGGTGGGTTTGACTAACGTACATCTTATTTATCAAGAAGGTGCAGCAGGATGATGAATTTTGTCCAGCTCTGCTGTGGTGGGAAAAGCTCTACCATATACACTTTTACTAGACACTTGTTAGGGAGGGAAGTAGACACTTTCCCGGGTCCTGAATTTGGCAGGTTAGGTGTTTTTACTACTTTCACAGAGCTGCCGGGACATTTTTACATGCATTTTAGATGCTACAATCAAATTTGATTGCGGTGTCTAAGGGGTTAAAGCCCGGCGTCACCGTGATCAGTGATGTCTGGCAATAGAGATGGGTCCTGGTGGCAGATAGTCACCAGGACCACCCAGCTGTGACCTGCGCTCAGCTCCTGAGCATGTGTCATAGAAGGGGAGTGGGATGCTGCTGTCCACAAGAGGTTAAAGGTTGAATTGTGGAAGGTAGAAGTGATCCTCACGCCTACTGGTAGGTGGTGTAGCTTTGCACCTAAAAAAGGACCTTTGTGCACAAAATAGCGACTTTTGACAAAAGTCGCAAATGATAAATACGTGACCACTGCATGGTCAAAAAGAAAAAGGGGTAGGCAAAAAGAGTGAAACTACCTATATCACAATATGCATAAAAGTTGCTAAATATGCTGCTTGCACCTGAACTGCGCCAAAACAGACAAAAAAATGCTCTAAAAAGCAATGATAAATCTCCTCCCATAGTGTGTCAAAGATGACAAAGGAACAGAGAAAAGGGGAACAACAAAGCAAGGAAAAGGAAGGGGGGAAAAAAGGGAAAGAAGAAACCAAAAAAGGGCAGTAGGATATATGAAAGAAAAAAGAACAAAGAAGGAAGAAAAAAATAAGAAAAATAGTATGTCGGGGACCAATAAAGGTGTACTAAACAATGATGGAATAAATAATGCAATATGAGTTATTCAGTATAAAGGACAAATACATTTTCATGGTTAAAATACCTACAGTAGGGTTGATGTCGCAGGACCCTTGCGGCTCCACCTAAACAGGTATATATACTACACAAAATAATAAAATATATATATACCATATATATTTTTCTTTATAACCCCTCAATAGTGACTCTGGCACTCTCACAGTTCATGAATCCTTTTTCTTTCACAGTATCCTAAAGAGCAAGATGTCCTGTAAAAAAAAAGGTTGCAGTAGAAATTTCTAACCAAGGATCTTTCCTCTATACTTTTATATAATGTTATCTTGGTAGAAATCCTGATAATTCATTTCCATGAGATATTGTTATCTTAATTTGTATTCAAAACTACATATCTAAACTTGTGCCACCCATTTTTCTACCTTAATTTTTATTTATCTATGGTTGCTATACTTTATCTTTTCTTATGATTGCATACTGTTCTATTCTCCTGTTATTGTAAAATTGTTAAAATTCTTCTAAAATAAACAGTTATACAAATAGTGCAGTGTAAATCTCAATCTTCAGTAGATGTTCCGAGCCTATTCAGGTAACGGTGCTGCGTTCCTATAAAGCTCAGTGGGACTATGTCCCGCTCACCGGGTCCAGCTGGGCGACAGTCTGGGACTATCTTCTGTTGGTTCGCACTGTATTCTGGCACTTCTAGCCGCACAAGGCGGCTGCTGGTAAGGCAGTCCGTCTCACTCGGCGAGATCACAGGGGCAGGAGCGCTGTGTCGTTCATGGCGATTGTGGGTGGCATCCGCGTTGGTCTTGGTTGATGCTGAGCGCACTCAGTGCAGGAAAAAAGGCGCTAAGTTTGAATACTGGCCAGTACAGGGGGTAATCTGCGTTTATGTAGAATAGTCTTGAGAGCGGCCAAATCACGTTCACATGGTAATAGGGGGGAATAAAGAACGGCTAGACGTGTTTCTCCTCCTTTCTTCAGTAGCTAGGGATTGCTGGGGGTAGTACAATACAATACTAATTGGTCCAAACAAAAAGATGGAATGGATTAGAGGAATAGGCTAGGAGGACAGAGAATGTGGAAAAGAAAGAAATGGAGTGGTGGAACAGTACAGGGATATATACATCAGGGGATTCGTAACAATGTGTCAGACGATTTTTCCAAAGAAGCCAGTTAATGTTCCAGTGCAGAGATGCAGTACTCCGCAAGTTTAACTCAATCTCAGAGTATGAAAGTCCTGCTGGAGAAGGCCAAGGTCAACCTTCATTTCATCAATCTTGTTCGTAAGAGATGTGGCACTCGTGAATGACGGCAAGAAGTTGCTCAAACACCTGCTTCAGAGTCCTCTGAGGGGGGCTAACTGAGTATTGTGAGCATGCCCCCGGATAGTCCTCTCCATTGCCCAAATAAAAGATTTTTTTGTTCCCCTGCATTGCAAGAACCCAGGTAAGTCCAGCCCATGTTCTCTTGATAAAGAGGATGAGTTGGATTTAACTGGACTCTTACTGTACAGAGGAACACTCCCTGGGCACCTGAGCCTCATTTGCAGAGTAACAAAATTATTATAACTGAGTGAGAGGAATATGGAGATTTAAAAGAAAAAAAAAAGTATGGCCCTATCTAGCCATGTGTCTATTTTCTTGTTGACAGGTCCACTTTATATACTGTGGTGTAGATGTTGCCTTGGGCCTGAGCTATAGAGCTTTTTTGTGCTACTAATATGCTGAATAAACCAACAGGAGGGCTAACATGAGAAAAAACACCAAACACGATGGTACTTATAAATTACACACATTGATTTATTTGACAGGCAGCAAATCCAGAAAGAAAAAATAAATAAAAAGTGGGAGTAAATGTAATTTTCCCCTTAAAAAAATCCCTGCAACAGCATAAAAATAACCATTGTATAAAACATTAAAAGGCTTAGTGTAGTTCCAGTCCTGCTTAGAAACATAGTGCGTAATAAGAAAAATGACTCTCAAACATCCCATATCCATTATATGTATAAAGTGCAGCTGTATCCTGCATATAACCGCGGCAACCATATTGTGGTTTTCATACAAATGATGTCTACTGCTTCAAATGACATTAGTCAGGAATGTTAGTTCTCAGTATGTCCGTTTCCAGGGGCGCTGCTGTAATAATGACACTCGATTAGGGGGGGCTGCTCAAAGTTATGACGTACATTTACAGCATGGGTCGGGTGGGTCTGAGCCATACCCAGAGAGTGCCAGCTATCTGCAGCTAAAACTAGCCAGCAATGACAAACATCAGAGATCACCTAGATGCTGGTCATTTAACTAGTTAAATGCAGCGATCAAAAATTGGCCTGCATCCCTGGTGTCCAGTGGTCCAATTGTTGCCAGGGCAGCCAGATGCCTTAAGCTAGTTCTGCTGTGACTAATCCATTGATACAGCCAAAGGCTTTACCAATAGAGCACTGATCTAATAGATTAAAGGGGTTATCCAGGAAAAAACTTTTTTTTTTTATATATGAACTGGCTCCAGAAAGTTAAACAGATTTGTACATTACTTCTATTAAAAAATCTTAATCCTTTCAGTACTTAGTAGCTTCTGAAGTGGAGTTGTTCTTTTCTGTCTAATTTCTCTCTTATGACACCTGTCTCGGGAAACGCCCAGTTTAGAAGCAAATTCCCATAGCAAACCTCTACTGTGCAGTTCCCGAGACAAGCAGAGATGTCAGCAGAGAGCACTGTTGCCAGACAGAAAACAACAACTAAACTTCAGCAGCTGATAATTATTGAAAGGATTAAGATTTTTTAATAGAAGTAATTTACAAATCTGTTTAACTTTCTGGAGCCAGTTCTTATATATATAAAAAAAGTTTTTTCCTGGAATACCCCTTTAATGTAATGCATATGCATTACATTGACCTATATAGGCAATCAAATGATTGCTTATAAAAAAAAAATAAAAAAAAATTCCCTCCCAATAAGAAAATTCTAATCACAATAAAATACACATATTTGGTATCGCCATGTGCAGAATTGTCAAAAATATTAAAAATCACATTCCTGATCCCGCACGGTCAACTCCTTAAAAAGCAAAACAAAAAAAATTCCAAATACCAAAATTGCTGATTTTTTGTTACGTACCAGAAAAAAAATGTATATTAGAAAGCGATCAAAAAGTCAACAGTACACAAAAGTGCTACCATATATATGGGAAGGCGCCTTTCTTTCGTTTACTACAGGTAGCAAAGAGGCTAGAGTCACCATCAGGTATGAGCAATAGGTGCATGCCATTCAATGTCCCTCACAAAGTGCAATCCTTTATAGTAACATACAGAAATACTTCTCTCGGCCACAAAGGGTTCTCGGCATGTAGACAAGGCTGTAATATTTTGGAATGTATCTTTTTCACTATATTAGGGACGGTGCAGTTTGCCAGATACCAGTGGAATGCTGAACCGGGGGAATCATGAAATCACAAGTATGAAAGGCAAGTAAAGCACTTAAGACGTAACTTTCCATCACAGGCACGATAGTGAAAAGTTAATAAAACTTGGATAACCCCTTTAATATGCATTACATGCTGTAAGCAGAGTCTTAGATGTACTAGGTACACACTATGGCAGCTCTGCTCTAGGTGTATATACACAAACAGCACTGTTCTTGGACATAGTCACTCAAAAGAAAAAAATATTACAGATTATGAGCACATATAAGTACACAAAATAGTACAATGGTTTGCACTATTAACAGAACCATGACAGCTTAGATGGTTACGGTTTAAGAACAAATCCCATTGGCTTATGATGGGTCTGTGGGTTCCAGTGATCTAGACTGTAGAGTTTGTTATTCTTAATTTCAGTAAGGTGACAGTAGGAAGACCAGCAGTAATAAGTAGAGATGAGCGAACTTACAGTAAATTCGATTCGTCACGAACTTCTCGGCTCGGCAGTTGACTTTTCCTGCATAAATTAGTTCAGCTTTCCGGTGCTCCGGTGGGCTGGAAAAGGTGGATACAGTCCTAGGAGACTCTTTCCTAGGAATGTATCCACCTTTTCCAGCCCACCGGAGCACCTGAAGGCTGAACTAATTTACGCAGGATAAGTCATCAACTGCCGAGCCGAGAAGTTTGTGACGAATCGAATTTACTGTAAGTTTGCTCATCTCTAGTAATAAGAACAGAGCCTTATACACTATGTGAATGGAAAAAAATGGTTATTGTGTTAGTTCAGAGCAGTGTTTGCCAACCAGGGTGCCTCCAGCTGTTGCAAAACTACAACTCCCAGCATGCCCGGACAGCCATTGGCTGTCCGGGCATGCTGGAAGTTGTAGGTTTGCAACAGCTGGAGGCACCCTTGTTGGGAAACACTGGTTCAGAGTTTCTAAACAAGAAAAAAAAAAAAAAATCAACCACAAAGTTTCTATACATAAATCATACAATTGTTGTGTTATGTAATTGTCATTGTCATTCAACTACGATAGAGAGAGGCCATTGGCTGCAGTGAGCAAGTATTAATTAATCATTAATGAATGACATGTAACTTCACTTTGGAGTATAACAATTCCTCATTATAGAGACTATGGAGCAGGTTTACCTGCTTAAAGGGGTACTCCAGTGGAAAACTTTTTTTTTTTTTTTTTTTAAATCAGCTGATGCCAGAAAGTTAAAACAGATTTGTAAATTATTTCTATTAAAAAATTTTTTAATTCCTCCAGTACTTTTCAGCTGCTGTATACTACAGAGGAAATTTTCTTTTTGAATTTCTATTCTGTCTGACCACAGTGCTGTCCAGAGCAGGAAAAAAATCCCCCTAGTAAACCTATGCTGCTCTGTACAGTTCCTAAAATGGACAGAGGCGTCAGCAGAGAGCACTGTGGTTGTGACAGAAAAGAAGTCGCAAAAGAAAAGAATTTCCTCTGTAGTATTCAGCAGCTAATAACTACTGGAAGGATTAATAATTTTTTATAAAAGTAATTTACAAATCTGTTTAACTTTCTGGCACCAGTTGATAAAAAAAAAAAAAAGTTTTCCACCGGAGTACCCCTTTAAGATACTGAAAAGTGGAGCAAGTGCATATGCAAGGCTTTTTAAGACGCAATTTCGGAAACCTCAGGGGGAAGAAAATAGCAAAAATGATTAAATAAAAGCAAATAAAAAGAAAAGCATGGCGCCTTCTGAACTCTTGCAGATAACGGACAGTTGAAAGCTTCTGTCCCCTCATTGTAGGGAGCGGTGGGGTTCTCAGAATCTGGACCCCACCAATCACAACCTTTGATGTCTTTAAAATGTACCAAAACTTTCATACAGCTTCTGGCATTTTATAAACTTCAGACTTGGGCTATGCTGTAAACTAGAAGCCACAAGATCACTATAAACTTTTTTTCCTTTGTAGGGACCAAATATAGTTGCAATGCGGCCAAACTGGTCTTGCACTTTTTACTTACGGAGCATTCGTAACCTAAAGCTCAAAAAAAGGGGTTTCTGGAAATTATCTATATATATATATATATATATTTATTTATTTAACAGTACTTAGGCAAGTGCTTCCTTGCTTCCCCACTACTACCAGTATCATGGAGCTCTGGACCTGCTGCCAAGTCCATGCTAAGCCAATCCATGAGTAAGGAGAACAAGCATGGAGTTCCACAAAACAACCCTAAAAGTATTCTACAGTAAGAGTGAAGGTCTGTGACACCGGCAGTGAAAAGGGATATGTAAAGTGGTTCTCTATCACCAGCTTCCCTTCATGTCAATGTTTGTGCTCTCTTAAAAGGAGTACTCCGCCCCTAGACATCTTATCCCAGATCCAAAGGATAGGGGATAAGATGTCTGATCATGGGGGACCCGGCTGGTCGGGACCCCTGCACTCTCCCCTGCAGCCCCACGAGTCAGCACTGCACAGAGATAAGTTTGCTTTGTGTGTGATGACTCACGATACAGGGGCCGGAGTCGTGATGTCATGTTCCACCCCTCAATGCAAGTCTATGGGAGGGGGCGTGGTGGCACAACTAGATATTTAATAAGCCAAATCAGAAAGAGAAGGGGTAAGGTTTCTCCTCAAGAAGACCTTCATAAAAGATGTGTGGAGACTTATAGGGTATGTTCACACTACGGATTTGTAGCTGACTCTCCATTCGCGGAATTCAGCGAGTGGAGATTCAGCCTGGCATCGGTGGTAGGACCGCGTGGCACTGCGCAGTCACCACTGACTGCTATGCAGTGCTCGCTGACTTCCGCGCAAAGAATGAACATGTTCTTTCTTTGTGCGGAACGCACAAAGAAAGAACATGTTCATTCTTTGCGCGGAAGTCCGCGAGCACTGCATAGCCATCAATGGTGACTGCGCAGTGCCACGCGGTCCTACCGCCGCCGCCAGCTGCCAGGCTGGATCTCCGCCGAATTCCGCGAATTGTCCGCCTCTCACGGAAGACCCATTAACACAGATGCTAACATTCACTGTGCGGAATTTCACTCGCGGACTTCCGCTCACGGAATTCCGCCGTGTGAACATATCCGTAAGCTATCCAGGCTTTACTGAGAATTCTGAGAAGGATATGCACAGCAGCTATTTAGCAGCTCTCTCTTTTCCTTCTAGTAAACATTCTTTATTTATAGCATGTGCCTGAGCACAACTAGAAAAAATACTTTAAAAAGTTTTTGGCTGTATTTTGCAGGTCAAAAATGGCCATTGCTTTTGCAAAAAAAAAACATCTGAAACTGTCAGCTTCTGTTTAGTTGAAACATAGGGACTGTTTTTTTGTTATTTTATTTAGGACTTAGCAAAAGCTACAGCCCAAAATATGGCTATGTAAAGTTGTTACAAATACAGATTTGCGGGCCATAAAACAACCCAAATACTATCAGAACATAGCCTTTAAGGGGGCAGCTTTAGCAGTTCTAATAACTAAAGGAAAGCAGCAAGAGTCTTTTTTCCCTGTTATCGACCCTATATTAAAAAGTGAACATAGCAGTAGACTAGAAAACTGGTCAATGAGAAAACAAATGAACATACAGTAAAATACACTGCGCAAAAAAATAAAGAGAACACTTAAACAACACACTGTAACACCAAGTCAATTACACTTCCGTGAAATCACACTGTCCACTCAGGAAGCAACACTGATTGACAATCAATTTCACATGCTGTTGTGCATATGGAACAGACAACAGGTGGAAATTATAGGCAATTAGCAAGACACCCCCAATAAAGGAGTGGTTCTGCAGGTGGTGACCACAGACCACTTCTCAGTTCCTATGCTTCCTGGCTGAAGTTTTGGTCACTTTTGAATGCTGGTGGTGCTTTCACTCTAGTGGAAGCAAGAGACAAAGTCTACAACCCACATAAATGACCTCCAGCAGGCCACAAATGTGAATGTGTCCACTCAATCAGAAACAGACTCCATGAGGGTGGTATGAGGGCCCAACGTCCACAGGTGGGGGTTGTGCTTACAGCCCAACACTGTGCAGGACGTTTGGAATTTGCCAGAGAACACCAAGATCGGCAAATTCGCCACTGGCGCCCTGTGCTCTTCACAGATGAAAGCAGGTTCACACTGAGCATGTGACAGAGTCTGGAGACACCATGGAGAACTTTCTGCTGCCTGCAACATCCTCCAACATGATCGGTTTGGCGGTGGGTCAGTAATGGTGTGGGGTGGCACTTCTTTGGGGGGCCGCACAGCCCTCCATGTGCTTGCCAGAGGTAGCCTGACTGCCATTAGGTACCGAGATGAGATCCTCAGACCCCTTGTGAGACCATATGCTGGTGCGGGTGGTCCTGGGTTCCTCCTAATGAAAGACAATGCTAGACCTCATGTGGCTGGAGTGTATCAACCGTTCCTGCAAGAGGAAGGCATTGATGCTATGGACTGGCCCGCCCGTTCCCCAGGCCTGAATCTGATTGAGCACATATGGGACGTCATGTCTTGCTCCCTCCACCAACGCCACGTTGCACCACAGACTGTCCAGGAGTTGGCGGATGCTTTAGTCCAGGTCTGGGAGGACATCCCTCACCTCATCAGGAGCATGCCCAGGGGTTGTAGGGATGTCATACGGGCACGTGGAGGCCACACACACTACTGAGCCTCATTTTGACTTGTATTAAGGACATTACATCAAAGTTGGATCAGCCTGTAGTGTAGTTTTCCACTTTGATTTTGAGTGTGACTCCATATCCAGACCTCCATGGGTTGATAAATTTGATTTCCATTGATAGTTGAATGTGCTGACAAAATCACACAAATTATGTAAAGACGAAAGTATTTCATACGATTAGTTCATTCATTCAGATCTAGGATGTGTTATCTTAGTGTTCCCTTTATATTTTGTTTTTTTTTTAGCACATGACATGTAGGGATCAGTAGCCCCAGCAACAGTGAGGAATAAAGCATATAAGTGCCATGAAGGCATTCCAACAGATGTCATCCTAGGCATGATGTTTGTACTGTGTCGGGCAGGATTATGTATAAAACACAGTTTATTTATTTCCAGGCAACTGTGGTGCATTCAGGATAATGCAGAAACCTTCCTTTAATCCGGTATTAATGTAATCAAGTGGTAAAGTATCAAGTATTCTGAAATAACAATCATAGAAAAAGTATGTAAAACTTATTTGTAGATAACTATTCTGCAGTTCCTCACTGAAAACAAGTGGCCTATGGGAGTTTTTGGACAAAGGGATACCGGAATACAGGAATGTTTCTGTATGAGCATGTACTGCACGTTTTCTCTACTCTATGATCCAGGATACATCAAAGGTAATGCTTTGGTACAGGAATTGCAATGGATTTAGAGTGAGATAGGGAACAAAGCAGGCAGATGAGATACCAAGTCGGCTTTGATCTCTCCCAGCATTGTTCTACCGTGCGCAAAATATATCATTTACAAAACACATGAAATATTCCCCAATCTATACTGGAAATTGTGTGCAGATTCCAACAGTTTCCAATGTCATTTTTACACAGATTAAGATTCTGTCATTGCTTTAAGAATTTACAATTAAATGCCCTTCCAGCATCAGATTCCAAGTAAATATAAAGACCAAAAATAGCTAGACTATCAATAAATTAGAATATTAAAAAGTTAAAGCACATTATCACTCTGGAACTGAAACCTCCTCTTGCATAGAAAGAATGCGCAGAGTTTTAATAAATATGGTCCTGTTCCTCTTCCCCCACCCACTGAATACATACAACTGCCCAAAATGAAGAGCAGAGCACAGTCTGAACCATTCCTGAGGAAGGACGGGGTCCTGCAGCTGTGCCGTGCTGTCTGGATGGGCCACAGTGGGCTGCTGGGGATGTTATGTGCAATATTTCGAGTGTTCTGGCCCCTGCAATACAAGAATGAACACATCTTTATTCCTTGCATTCAAGTTATTGCTCACTTACATAAGTTGAAATGGTTAAAAAGGCCAGTTTCTTGTCTGATTTTAAGGTTGATTTAAAGTCTCACTTACAAAAACTTTTCATATATAATGACAGGTCGAGTTTTGATCGGCCAGGAGCAGCACTCAGCTGAGCTTTACTCTCCCCATCTCGTTGCAGGTAGTAAATCTATAGAGCTCACTTCATGCAGCTAGATGGAGAGAGAAGGGCGTAGCCAGGCAATTCTCTTTGTTTGTTCTAGCATTTGGTAGAGGTCTGAACACCCAGACCCCAACAGATCAAAACGTTTGACATCTCTCTGACATATCAAAAGTTTATTGATATTTGACACTATACTAATAAGTAAGGGTCCTACATTGCAAGACCATGCTCTATAAAAAAAGTCACAAGGGCTCTTACTGGATAATCATATGATATAGCCAAATTAAGGGGTCAACGTCGTGCAAAGCCACACGGCATGCCTACAAATCTGTAAGCACTTTGTATTTTGCCGGATAATGCCTCCATGAAGAACCATATTCTCCACTTGAAGCAATCTCCTCTGGGTGAATAACCATGTAAAATGTCTGATGGAATTTGCTACAAAATACAGGGCAATAACTACCTACTAACAGAAAAAGAAAGCAGGTAACACTGACACGTGAGACTTACCAAATCTTCATAATTCCCAGCTTATCATCTGCAGATGACTATGTGTCCATGTCTAGGATGACGTGCGATGACTCAAGAGCAACTAAAAAGCAAATATTGGTCATTATAATACTGCAGGGAGCAAATGCAATGATGCATTCAGGGGGGTTTGCGTGGATAACCACCCTCCCTTGCAATTGCTCTACTATGACATGTTGAAATAACAGAGGGTGTAACCCTATACAAGGAAGCACACTGATTTCAAAAGAGTGCTGTGTGATTCCTTACCACCAATAAACAAGCAATGGAGATTTCAACTTTCCTTAAGGGTTTTCTAAACAAAACAACATTTCTAATCACTGCTGTAGCCCAAAATAGATCATACCATTGATCGATGAAACAGAAAAAGTCTCCAGTCCTGACGCTTCTCCCAATAAAATGGTATTCTTTATTTCTTCATTGTTCATACATACAGTGGTAGCAACGTAAACTCTTTATTGAAAGGATTTTCAAATTTTACAAAAAAAGCAAAAACATAAAAAGGTACAATAAGGCAGGTATGCGAACAGTAGAAGGTCACTCTGGACTCCAAGTATTCATGGAAATACTATACAAAATACACAAACATGGTACCAACCTACGATAGATCAATCGCTATGGACTAGGATGAGCACCTTGCCCAACCCTCAAGAAGCCAAATCAATAAGCGTCAAACAAAGCGCATCATCTCGCACTCATTCACACATTCAGCTCACACACACACCCACAAAAAAAAAAAAAGGGGGGGGGGAGCCACGGATAATAAGAACAAGGTTAGTGTAGCAGCAGAAGAGGCGAGTGCAGTACAAAAGGGAAAGAAGCATGTGGAAGTCATCCCCTGTCATCAGAGAAGCGAAGGGGGCCTAAGGTATCACTAAGAGATGCCAGGGAGTACCACTCCGTATGTCTGAACGGCCATACAATCTCGTAGATCTGCGATTTAGTCAAATGAGCCAGACTGAGCTCTTTATCAAGATGTGCACTATATTGGGAGAAGCGCCAGGACTGGAGAATCTTTCTGTTTCAATGTCCACTGCTGTTTGCCAACATCCTATGGGAATCTGGTACTCCAGGGCTGCTGACCGCTCATATCACATGCCATATCAGATGTTATGCTCTTAGCATAACCAACTTTGGTGAGTACAACTGAACTTCACCTTTCCATTAATTTTGGTATCTTGAATAATGCACTAGGATCGCGCTCCTATATTTTTCTGTCTTTTCAGTTTGACCATACATAGATACCGTACATATCTGTGCTATCCTTAACTAATCCACAAATTTGTTCTTCCCTGTAACATCAATAGTAACATCAATTTGTAATAAACCACAGACAAACTATACAACCAGCTGGAGAAATATACACACTGGCCCAGATTTATCAAACTGTGTGAGAGAAAATGTGGAGTGATTTTCCCACAGCAACCAATCACAGCTCAACTTTCACTTTATAGAGCTCGTTAGCGGAGCTGTGATTGGTTGCTGTGGAAAAATCCCTCCACTTTTTCTCTCACACAGTTTGATAAATCTGGGCCACTGTATGTAAGAAACACAAGGTTCAGAAGCAGGGGCGTAGCTATAGGGGGTGCAAAGGTAGCAGTTGTACTGGGGCCCTGGTGCCTAAGGGGGCCCCGAAGCACATCTGCCCCATAAGAGCCTAGTATTATAATTAGCACATGGGGCCCAGAAGCTACAAGTTACGCCTCTGTTCAGAAGAGTCTCCATTTCCTCTATTAGGCAATGAATTACCTGGGTTCTCCTCATCTGAGCCTTCATCATCCCATTGATTCACTCTGCCCAGAAGAGGGTTTTGAGATTCCGACACCATTCTCATTGGAAATGAAAGTCCATCCCCAATGCTTAGGAAAAAAAAAAAAAAAGGAAGAAGATGTAAACTCTTAGAAATGAGCAGGGACATGATGGAAGAATCAATGGGTTAATTATATAGTTAATGGAAATTGATAAAGCCAAACGTACCTTGTGAAAGCAGGAATTAACCAAAGCTTTTTCCTCTTCCCAAATACTTGCTCCAGATTCCTTCGTATGCCCAAGTGGAAGCCTTTCTTATCAGGACCACTGGAGAACACTGGGGCTGAAAATGCCTCTACAAAAGTGCAAAAAAAAAAGGCCAATTGTTACTTTATTGTTGCAATAAAGGCCATTTTATGAGAATATTGCGGTTTATAGTGGAGTTATTTTTTCAAATCATGCCAAAAGAAAATCTACTATATAAACTAGATGAAGGGATGATTAGGTCACAGGAACAGGCTTTGGCATTAGAGAGCCACACTGAATAGTATACCTCTTCAAGTTGTAGAGGATTCTTAGCTATTCTTTACAAAGATATAACTGCTTGGTTACCCTTTAGATTAGGGATCGACCGATTATCGGTTTGGCCGATATTCACGATTTTCGACATTATCAGTATTGGCAATTACCTTGCCGATAATGACCCGGCCAGAGACGACCGCCACCGCCCCATTGCCTCCCCATCCTCTGGCCACATAACGTCGCCGCCGCTGCCCCATTGCCTCCCCATCCTTTGGCCACATACCTCCGCCGCCGCTGCCCCATCGCCTCCCCCATCTCCGTTTTTAAAAGTACCTGTTCCTGGGGTCCGCGCTACTTCTGGCTCCTGCGGCGTCCTGCGCTGTTGCTGTGCGCAGCGCAATGACGAGTGACGTCCTCAACGCGATGTCACCGTCAGTGTGCACAGTGACAGCTCAGGACACCGCCAGAGCCAGACGTATTGCGGACCCCGGGAACAGGTAATTATAAAACCAGGGATGGTGGAGGCAATGGGGCAGAGAAGCAGGCGGCGGTCTCTGGCCCCGCAAAAGCTGCTGCAGTTCATTGATTTAAAGCGCCCGCTTT
The DNA here is from genome assembly GCF_029499605.1 of Hyla sarda. NCBI lineage: Eukaryota > Metazoa > Chordata > Amphibia > Anura > Hylidae > Hyla > Hyla sarda. Next base: position 81,967,009 of record NC_079197.1, on the reverse strand, counting down.
AAATCATTGATCTGCAACGGCTTCTGCCCCGCCGGGCGGAGGGGGGGGGCCATTGGTAGGGAGAAATAGCCGATAACTTATATCGGAATATTGGTATAAGTTATCGGCTATCGGCCTGAAAGGTCACAGATTATCGGTATTGGCCCTAAAAAAAATCAATATCGGTTGATCCCTACTTTAGATGATCGGAACCTCCGCACCAGGACGTACATTTACGTCTGTTATCGTTAAGAGGTTAAAGGGAGTTATCAGACCTCCACCATTTCTGTGATAAGACATGAGGTTCACTAATATATGCTCAATGTGGGGCATTTACCAAACCTGTACTTGTTCACTTTCAGCAAAAAGGTTTTGGGGAAAGTGGCGGCCATACGCCAAATTTATCGAATGACCCATGGACGTTGATGAATGTCAAAGAGCAGTGGCAGGCCGTTCGACAATTGTATTAAAAGTCACATGGAACTGTTGAAAATAGTTAAATTGGGCAGGGTTGAATTGCCCTGTGATTTCTTCTATCTGGCCTGTGTGACTTTTTTTTTTTGCGAAATTTCACAAATGATAAATTAGTGAACACAGCACAAAGTGATCTAAATCACAGAAAAAGTCCCACAGGACCAGCTTGCAATTTTTCCTTAAACAAATTTAGATGAAAAAAAGCTGTCTAAACAGTTTGATAAACTCCACTCAATGCGCCTAGAAGAGACTGTTTTTTTTAAAGTAGGATTCTCTGGTCAACCATGCCCCGTTGCTAATAATAAACACTATTACCCATAAGTCTTCAGCCTTCTTATTCCACACCACCCCTCTCAGCTCCATTCTATCCATCCTATGATAGCATGTGACTTTTCCTCCTTTGGCCTCAATTTAGCTGCAGACCATACACATAGCAGGTGATATATAAAATCATAAGATGTTGCAGTATCTTGTAATACCTTTTTTACTGGACAAACAGTATTTTGTAAAGGCAAGCTTTCAGGATTCCTCCCTTTTATCAAGTCAAAAGCATTTCTGAGCTCACAAGAAGAAAACACACAAGCTCCATCTCACAAGATATCCAGGGGTTAAAACAACAGATGTGGAGAATTCGGGGGTCGTCTTATACGCCAGGTGCTGCAGTCAGCCGGGACGCCCGGGGTATGGATTATCCATACCCCGGGTGTCCCGGCCGAGATTAACTTTCCCCGTCACATTCGGGATATCCCTGTGTCCCGAAAGATCTTTTCGGGACACAAGGATGTCCCGGTTACCTTTCTAACTTTAAAAACGCAGGGGCCGTCGGGAGGTAGCGCACACAGGGACATCACTGACGTCCCGTGCACCCATAGCAACAGCAGAGCGGAGAAGTGAGGACTATGATGACAACCTAATGTGTGGGGGGGGGGGGGGAACTATGCTGACAACCTAATGTGAGGGGGGAACTATGCTGACAACCTAATGTGAGGGGAACAGTACTGACAACCTAATGTGGGGGGGGGACACAATACTGACAACCTAATGTGGGGGGGGGGGGGGACAATGCTGACAACCTAATGTGGGCGGGAACTATGCTGACAACCTAATGTGGGGGGGGGGGGGAACTATGCTGACAACCTAATGTGGGGGGGGGGAACTATGCTGACAACCTAATGTGGGGGGATATATATATATATATATTATACATATCTATCTATATCTATATCCACAAGCACATATATACAAATACACCCACGTGGGATAATGCTATAGTTGGGACAAACTATAGTTGGCGCTGACTGCATCTGTAGGAAACACATGGAGCAGAACTGAATTTGTCAGGTGAAAAATAATGCATCTATTTGCAAATTCAGCTATACCACATACACAACTGTGAGAAGGACATTACTTTTAGTCCTAACTTTTAATATATCAAAAGTACAAAAAAGAATGTTCCCTTACATGTGCGCATATATAAGGGATGCAGGAAAGATGAACTGGCATGAAGTGTTTTTACAGCATTATGCTCCATTTGTATTTACCAATTCAGCAAACTGCTTCAAACACAACTACTTATGTGCATACATATTCACAACTGCTATGTTAACATATTGTACTTACATTGAGCTCTTGGTAAAAGACAGAAAATTGCACTGTGGCAGTGCTTTTTTAAAATTGCAGTAAAACACCATTTTATAGTGAGTAAAAATACTACAATATAACTGGCATTTCTGCTGCAATTTCAGGAAATTGTGTCAAAACTGCAATGATCCCTTAATAGGCGAATCATGTGATCGCATTAAATAAATGTAAACATTTTACTAACTTGCTATAAGGCCACATCCTAAAAGCTCTAGTAGTACATAGTTGCCACCAATTTAATCCGTGGCGTGCTACATTTGTCACAGAGTATTCTACGTTATCAGTGTAAAATGCTCTAAAAGGAGCAGGGACACTTGTCTTTGACAGGAGCCAGGGCTCATTTGCATACTTTAGCATAGAGTGCCAGCAAAACAGAAGGGAGAGAGCCCCTGCACTTCTAGAATACCCTGAGGGCTGGCCTGACACTCACTGATGACACATGGGGGAGAGTGATCAAAACTTATGCAGAGGAAAAGTCGACCAGTTGCCCATAGCAACCAATTGGATCGCAGTACCTCTGTTTGACTTGATGTATGGTTTGTGATGTAACAGTTTGATTTTATACATTATATGTGCCAAAATACATAATCAAAATGTGTGGAATGAGCACCCTATTGTTTTCAATGGGAAGAAACACCGCAATTCACAATTTAATTACACTTTGGGGTTATGTCGGAGCACCAGCATGAGTTTATGCGGGATTGGTCCTGTCAGACTAATCTGATCAGCTGGTCAGTTATAGATTGTATCGAGGTGAAGCTGTGGATGCTGTATATCTGGACTTTTCTAATGCATGTAATACTGTGCAACACAAAAAGGTTAGTACATAAAATGAGGATGCTGGGACTAGGGGAGGATATATGTAAATGGGTTTGCAGCTGGCTCAGTGATAGGAAGCAGAGGGAGGGTATCAATGGGGCTTACACTGGTTGGGTGACAGTTACAAGTGGGGTACCACAGGGGTCAGTACTGGGTCCACTTCTTTTCTATATGTTTATTAATAACCTTGTTTCTATATTTCTATATTTGCAGATGACACTAACGTAGGTAAGGAAATCACCACAAAGGAGGATTACATAATATTACAGAGGGATCTGGGGAGGCTGGAGGCTTGGGCATAGACTTGGCAAATGAAGTTCAATGTGGATAAAAGTAAGGTTATGCACTTGGGCCATAAAAACAAAATGTACAAATTATGTACTAAATAATAAAACATTAAGTAAAACTTCTACCAAAAAAAGACTTGGAGATATTGGTGGACAGTAAACTAAATTTTAGTGGCCAGTTATGGGGCAACTGGCATTGGCCTCATAAGGGGTTTTGCCTTTTTCTGGATTAACACATTAGGGACACAGTAGCAACTATATGTAAGCAAGTAAGCACAACTGCAATCTCCTCCTCAGAAGACACTGCAGCTTCAGATGCACAGCTCGTGAAAAAGAAAGAAAAGCAAGACTAAGCATTTGTGTACACTTACGGAGGAGGACACGGTATTAGCATTTTTTAAGTGTAAATACAAAACAAAAAAAGAAGAATTTGTGGTTGGATTTAAAGGGGTTATCCTATTAATAAAAAAAGTCCTCTGCTTTTGTCCCCTCTTTTATAGTAAATTGCTTTTGTAATAGACATGCTTAACTGTTTTTGAGCCGTTCTCCCACTTTCTATAGTCACTTACATGCAGGAAGTGCTGTAAGAGTCCGAGTCAGTCTTCCACTCTGTCTCTATTTATCTCCCTCACTCCTTGGCGCTTCCCCCCTCTGCTGAGACAAGGATCACATGAATTCTCTCTACAAAGGGGGTGAAGCTTTCTGCTGTGTGTGTATGTAAGTAACCCAGCCCCCTGCTCTACACTGAGAGCTTACACGATCCACTGGTCTGGAGTATGGTGGGACGAGGCTATTTGGGGGGGGGCTTTACAGTGCTCAATTGGAGACAATGTCCCTCCCGTGTAATAGGTGAAGGAATTAAAAAAAAAAAAAAAAAAAAAGAGTACCTGTCATAAGCCTTTTTTTAATCCTCCCAGTTCACTCCCCCATCATGATAAATCACCCCTGCCTTTATCTTTATTATTTGTTAGTTTTCTATCTTGATAGTGTTCTGTATTTTCTACTCAGTCTCTGTCCGCTCCAAAGACTGAGCAAAAGATACAGAACAATATCAGGGTAGACCAACATCATTTGATGCCCTGCTGGGGAGAAATAGGTAATGTCCAGGGATGTGGAAATCCTATCGCCCGACACCCAGGACATGTGGTTCCGGGTGCCAGGCAGGTGAATATTTCATACATTTAGCCCTGATTCAGGCAAGCAGGGCTGGTGATTTTAATTTTTCTACGATCCGTAGAAAACTGAAAGCGCATGCGCAGCACTCCGCTGACACCGCAGGGCTAACGTAGGCAGCATTAGGAGTGTAGATTTACCGTAGACCTGCGCATGCGCAGTTGTCCTTACCGCGCAGGGCTAGCGCTAGGAGCGTAGTGCTAGGGTAGCAAGCAGAAGTCCATAGAAAACTGTGAGCGCATGCACAGTTTACTACGGACTCGGGTGTGTAGTTAGCGTAGTGTAGCAGGCAGGAAAACCAGTGTTGGGTTAGCGTAGGTTAACATCAGTGTAGCGTAGCTAGCTTAGATTGTAGCATAGCCTAGGTTTTAAAGTAGATAGACTACAACTCCCAGCAGGCCCAGGCAGCCTAAGGATGTACAGGCATGCTGGAAGTTGTAATTTTGCAGGTTTTACAGTGAAGGGACTACAACTCTCAGCATGTCCAGACAGCTAAAGACTGTCCTGGCAGAATGGGAGTTGTAGTTTTACACAGGTATAGAGTAGTTAGTGTAGAGTAGTGTTAACACAGTTTTACACCAGTGTAGCATAGTTTTTACACAGTTTTAGCGTAGTTTTATACAGGTGTTGTGTACTTACCGTAGAGTAGTGTTAGCATAGTTTTATATGGGTGTAGCGTAGTTAACATAGCGTAGTCTTAACGCAGTTTTTTTACACCAGTGTAGTGTAGTTAGCGTAGTTTTACACCAGTGTAGAGTTAGTTAGCATAGCGTAGTGTTCGCGCAGTTTTACACAGGTGTAGCCTAGTTAGTGTAGCATAGTTTTACACAGGTGTAGCCTAGTTAGTGTAGCATAGTTTTACACTGGTGTAGTGTAGTTAGTGTAGCGTAGTTTTACACAGGTATAGAGTAGTTTGCGTAGCTTAGTGTTAGCACAGTTTTACGCCAGTGTAGTAAAAATGTACTAACCCATTTTTTTGTGTTTTTCTTCTCTTCTCGTTTCAGATATGTATATGCGGAGGACTACGTTGGATTCGGTGGTCTAAGACAATGACCTGCATTATTATTATTTTTTTTATTAAATTGTTAATGAGGGCTTTGGGGGGTGGGGGGGAAATGTTTTAACTTGTGTGTGTGTGTGTGTGTGTTTTTTTTATATTACTTTTCAGGCTTAGTAGTGGAAGCCATCTTATAGACGGAGTCCATTACTAAGCCGGAGCTTAGCATTAGCCCCAAAAACAACTATCGCTAACCCCCAATCATTACCCAGATACCGACCACCACAGGGGTACCAGGAAGAGCCAATACAACAGGCCCAGATTGACAAATATGGTGCTCTTGGGCCTAGGCGATAACAGACTGGCATTATTTAGGCTGGGGAGGGCCAGTAACAATGGTCCTCGCCCACCCTGGTAACGTCAGGCTGTTGCTGTTTGGTTGGTATTTGGCTGAGAACGTAAAGACGGGGAACCACACACATTTTTTATATATATATATATATATATATATATATATATATAAAAAGAGCACCATTTGTCAATCTGGGCCTATTGGTATTGGCTCTTCTCGGTACCCATGTGGCGGTGGGTATCGGGGTAATAATTGGGGGTTAGCTATAGTTGTTTTAGGGGCTAACGCTGAACCCCGGCTTAGTAATGGACTCCATCTATAAGACAGCTTTCACTACTAAGCCTAAAAAGTAATTTCAAAAAACAAACAAACAAACATACACACGTTAAAACATTAAGAAAAACACTCCTCCCACAGCCCTGGTTAACCATTTTATTTAAAAAAAAAAAAATTGCAGGTCATTGTCATAGTCCTCCACATTCACGTATCTAAAACAAGAAGGGAAGAAAAAACACAAACAAAAAAGGGTTAGTACATTTTTACTACACTGGTGGAAAACTGCGCTAACACTAAGCTACGCTAACTACTCTATACCTGTGTAAAACTCCGCTACACTAATTACACTACACCTGTGTAAAACTGCACTAACACTACGCTATGCTAACTACGCTACACTGGTGTAAAACTACGCTAACCATATGCTACGCTAACTACACTACACTGGTGTAAAACTACACTAACCCTACACTAACTACACTACACTACACTGATGTAAAAAAAACTGCACTAACACTACAACTCAGTAAAACTACGCTAACCCTTGCTAACTACACTACACCTGTATAAAACTACGCTAACACTACACTACACTAACTATGCTAAACCTGTGTAAAAACTATGCTACACTAGTGTAAAACTGCATTAACACTACTCTACACTAACTACTCTATACATGTGTAAAACTACAACTCCCATCCTGCCTGTCCAGCCTTTGGCTGTCTGGGCATGCTGAGAGTTTTAGTCCCTTCACTGTAAAACCTGCAAAATTACAACTTCCAGCATGGACATCTTTAGGCTGCCTGGACATGCTAGGAGTTGTAGTCTCTTTACTTTAAAACCTAACCTACGTCCTTTCACTTTAATACCTAAGCTACGCTAACCACGCTACAATCTAAGCTAGCTACGCTACAATGATGTTAAACTACGTTAACCCTACGCTTGTCTCCCTCACTCCCTGCCTGCTGCACTACGCTATCTATGCGCCCAGAGTAGTAAATGCGATCACAGTTTTCTACGGACTTCTGCTTCCTACGCTGGCACAACGCAGTAAGGACACCTGTGCATGCGCAGGGCTACGCTAGCACTACACTCCTAACACTGCCTACGTTAGCCCTACGCTGTCAGCAGAGTGCTGCGCATGCGCTTTCAGTTTTTCTACAAATCGTAGAAAACTTTACATCACCGGACCGAACTATTTTTATAATGCCGGTGTGAGGTGCAGGAGCAGATGCAGACTTGCATGGGACGCAAGCCTGTACCTCACACCAGCACTCAGGGTGTATGGAGCGAGCTCCTGACTTAAGCCCGCTTCATACTCAGCAGCCCCCGGCTGATTTAATTAGCCGGGGTCCGCCCCCAATAGCCAGGTACGGCCAGCTATTAACCCTTTAGATTGCCGCAGTCAAAGTCGACATCAGCATCTAAAAGGGATCTTATAACCATCCCTGGTGATCTAGTGGGGTGGATCGCCCGCCCGCCCCCCCCCCCCCCCCCCCCAGGTAGCCGGAGGGCTTACCTCTGCCTCCAAGGCTGCCCCCTTGGATCTGCATTTGATCGTGCCTGCCTTGAGCAGGCTCAACTAAATGAGCACAGATCAATGGAGTTCAATAGAACTGCATTGGCCTGTATGAGGAATTTAATAATTCCTCCTAATAAAGTGTATTTATAAAAAAAAAAGTTTAAATAAAAGTTTTTCGAAAAACACCCATTAAAGGGGTACTCCCCTGGAATTTTTTTATTTTTATTAACTGGTGTCAGAAAGTTAAACAGATTTGTAAATTACTTCCATCTAGGAATCTTAATCCTTCTAGTACTCATCAGCTTCTATTTGCTCCACAGGAAGTTATTTTCTTTTTGAATTTCCTTTTCAGTCTGACCACAGTGCTCTCTGCTGACACCTCTGTCCATTTTAGGAACTGTCTGGAGCAGGAGAGGTTTGCTATGGGGATTTGCTCCTACTCTGGACAGTTCCTAAAATGAACAGAGATGTCAACAGAGAGCACTGTGGTCAGACATACAGGAAATTCAAAAAGAAAAGAACTTCCTTTGGAGCAAATAGAAGCTGATAAGTACTTGAAGGATTAAGATTGTTAAAAAGAAGTAATTTACAAATCTGTTTAATTTTCTGGCACCAGTTGATTTAAAAAAAAATGTTTTCCAGGGGAGTACCCCTTTAACCCCTTTCATATTAAGTTCATATCACCCCCTTTTTTTCCATATAAAAAATATGTAAACATAATTTAAAAAACATTTGGTATTGGCGCGTGCGTAATTGTCCGAACTATTAAAAAAATAACATTTTATATCCTGTACGGTCAATAACGTTAATGAAAAAAAAACAAAAACAGAATTGTATTTTATATGTTTATAACATCATAGTCCAGAAAAAATGAAGTAAAAAGTGTTAAAAAAGTCTGATCAATAGCAAAATGGTACTGATACATACAGCAGATTATGTCCCAAGAAATGAGCCCTCAAAACAGCCCAGTATACGTAAAAATAGAAATGTTATAAGGCTCAGGAATTTAGAAAAAAATTTTAAGTAAAAAAAAAATAATCATATTCGGTATTAGTGTAATCAGGCTGACCTAAAGTCTTAAAATAATACCCAAGCTTGACCACAAGGTGAATATATATATATATATATATATATATATATATATATATATATATATATATTTTTTTTTTTTTTATATATTTTTTTTTTTTTGTATACGAGAATAAGTCATGAAAAAATGAAAGGTGTCATTACAAAGTATAACTGGACCCACAAAAAACAAGCCTTATATGAGTCTGTAGATGGAAAAATAAGAGTTATGGCTATTATAGGAAAAACAAAAGTGCAGAAACTAATAAAGACCTTATTTACATACTATTTTGGTTGTAATTATTTTGTCTACCAGGACAAGTAGATAGTGTTCCATTTTAGTCCCTTGGACAAGTATTTATTTATTTTTTATAATTTGCACACCCCTGAATGTGTGCTGTGGAGAGCGTGTAACAACCATGTCACTGCTGTGTATGGGCACACTGGTAAGTGGAATCAACAGCTTGTGTATTTTTCATAACTTGTCAGATAACCCTTTTAACTGTAAAAATTTCTGAGACAAAATGGTTTTCCAACACCTCAATCACTGAAGGCAGCTGCTGCAGGAGATACATTTGCACTATATGGTTTACATTCAAACTTTCTGTGTTTATACCAGAGTGGGAGCTACTTTTTTCATTGGTGGCAATTTTATGCCTTAATAGGACTGATGGAACAAACGCAAGGTCTGCATTGAACGTAAGCATTCAAGAATAAAGGGGGGAGATTTATCAAAACCTGTCTAGAGGAAAAGTTGTTGAGTTGCCCAGAGCAACCTATCAGATTGCTTCTTTCTAGAGATGAGCGAACTTACAGTAAATTTGATTCATCACAAACTTCTCGGCTCGGCAGTTGATGACTTATCCTGCATAAATTAGTTCAGCTTTCAGGCGCTCCGGTGGGCTGGAAAAGGTGGATACATTCCTAGGAGACTCTTTCCTAGGACTATATCCACCTTTTCCAGCCCACTGGAGCACCAGAAAGCTGAACTAATTTATGCAGGATAAGTCATCAACTGCCGAGCCGAGAAGTCCGTGACGAATCGAATTTACTGTAAGTTTGCTCATCTCTATTTCTTTCATTTTTAAAAAGGTTTCTGCAAAATGAAAAACAATCTGATTGGTTGCTATGGGCAACTCAGCAATTTTTCCTCTGGACAGGTTTTGGTGTTGCAAGGAATAGAATCCTGATAAAGCCACACTTCATTTTTCTACACTTACTGTCTCATCAGTGTCCTTGAGAAGGTGTAACCTATTGGATTACAGAATATACTGTTCTCAATCCTGCAGCACAGGAATGGATGAGTACTAGTCGGCCACAACCCAGGAACATTCAGTGAAGACACCTCAGCCTCTCCCCGCAGAACATTGCTCCTAATGAAGCAATAATCCGGCAATAAAAGCTCCTAATTACCTGGGAGTCGGAGGAGGCCGGGAGCCGGTTGCCACAGCAACGTGCCATTAGAATACTAGTCCTAGAGCTGCAGTTTTAAGGCAAAGATGTGACATTTGTATCATACCAGCTTCACAAAGACATCTGTATGAATGGAAATTTCTGCCTAGCTAATTTGTGTAGATTGGTGACATGAGAGTCAAAAAGGGGAATTTATTGAAGCATGTGGCTTAATAGTCTCCTTAAAGGGGGACTCCATGCCCTAGACAATGTTATCCCCTATGAGGCATGTGAATCTCATTTCTTACACAGTATATAAGGAGCTTAGATGTGGCTTTTTGATGTGCCATGACTAAGAACCATATGGTTCAAAACGCGTCGGCGTTTCATCTATGCTTTTAATTCTCACCATCTCATTGATTTTTAAAGGATGAAATACATTTTTTGTTTTATACAGTTATTCTACATTTTCCGGGGGAGCTGGATTTCATTTTCCTTTTCCTTCTTGGATTCTATTGCAACTGGCTACACGGCTTGACCTGCATCTGTGCTCCTCCACCAACTACCCCTTCCAGTGGCTACTTCTACAGGGCGGTGAGCTGGTCTATTTTTTTTCTTTATGTATTTTTTTTTTTTATCCCCTATGACGTCACACCACGCCCCCCCTCCATTTATGTCCTCTTCCCACAGACCTGAATGGAGAGGGCGTGGCTTGACGACACAAACATGGAAGCCCCAAGCTTCTGTGTTCATGAACACCACAGCGCCCGCCTGGAGATCGCGCGAAGTCCCAGCAGCCGGCCCCCCTGCCATCAGACATGTTGTCCCTTATCCTTTGGATAGGGCCGTGGGATTCAACCTTCGGACCTCCAGATGTTGCAAAACTACAACACCCAGCATGCCCGGACAGCCGTTGGCTGTCCGGGCATGCTGGGAGTTGTAGTTTTGCAACATCTGGAGGTCCGAAGGTTGAAGACCACTGGTATAGTGGATAACACGTCTAGGGACGGAGTACACCTTTAAGGGCAAACAGTAAGAGAGTCTGTTAACACTACTAAATATGAAAATTCAATGTGGATTCCGCTTGCAGCAGTATCCCATTGATCTCAATAGAAATCTGACAGTCCTTTTCCGGTATGAAATTCTGTATCAGAACTTCCAACGTGGAATTAGAGAAGGCTGGTGTTAGAACAGGCCTTTAGGTCATAATTGATTATGCAGACAGTGCATGCAGATGAAAATCACATTGGCCAATGGGCAAATGATTTTGCTTATAAAATGGAGGTATTATGAGCAATGTCATGTGACTATTGACCAAGACAGGGTTTCATTTTCAGCCTTAACTTTTATAAAATGTTCTCCTTTTTATAGAAATGATGGTTAATAAAACCACCACTAGGGGTCCCCATACCATCCAGAACATAATCCTCTCCAAATGCAGCATCATAGTAACAGTTTGTAAGGTCAAAAAAAAAAGGCAAGAGTCCATCAAGTTCAACCTAAAACCCTACTGTGTTGATCCAGAGGAAGGCATCCCCCCCGCCATGAGGCTGATGCCAATTGCCCCATGACAGAGGAAAAATTCCTTCCCGATCCCGACAGTCAGAATAAATCCCTGAATCAATGTTCTATCCCCATAAATCTAGTATCCATAACCTGTAATATTATTACTCTCTAGAAAAACATCCAAACGTCTCACTGCTCTTACAGTAAAGAATCTCTGTCTGTGATAATGGTGAAACCTTCTTTCCTCTTTGTCCAAGCTGAAGCACAGGCATGGCCAAAGTCCAGTATGTGAGGGTGGGACAAGCATTCCTCTGTGCTCACTCCTGTACTATCAGACTGCAGCATGAAAACAAACAGGAGGGGGTTACAGTGCAGCCTGCAGTGATTGGATGAATAGACCCAACTGCAAAGCAAATGCCAGTTGAGGACATGCCTCCCTCCAATGCATAGAATGGCAAACCAAGTGAGCAACAGATACATTATGATGTGTACATGATGAGAATTAGGTACTAAGTAACATATATAACTTTTTTTGGTAGCATATGACAGGTATTCTTTAAAATGGTCATAGCCACCCCTGTGGATAGGGAATAAACCCTTTTACTTGTGGAATACACATTTAAAGGGGTAGTTCAGTGGTGAAAAACTTATCCCCTCTCCTAAGGATAGGGGATAAGTTTCAGATCGTGGGGGGGTCGACTGCTGGGGCCCCTCGCGATCTCTCTGTGCGGGGCCCTGGCTTGCTGGCCAGATAGCGGATGTCGACCTCCGCACAAAGTGGCAGCCAACACGCCCCTCAATACATCGATATGGCAGAGCCGGAGATTGCCGAAGGCATCGCTCCGGTTCTGCCATAGGCTTGTAGTGAGGGGGCGTGTCAGCCGCCGCTTCGTGTGGTGGTCGACACGCCCCCTTCCCGCGGGCTGTCGGGGCCCCGTACAGGAGATCGCGGGGGGCCCCCAGCAGTCGGACCTCCCAAGATCTGTAACTTATCCCCAATCCTCAGGATAGGGTATACATTTTTCAGCACTGGACTACCCCTTTAAGAGAGTAAAAGATAATACCTGGATTTTAAAACTGCAGCCTAGCGAAGTGCCCCCCCCAGCATGTCCAATGACCCATCTGAATAATGGGTGAAACTTACCAAGGGTGGTTCTGTTTAGTCCCACAAGCCAGCAATGGTATCCAAAAAGAAACATGAGGCTGATGAAGAACATTAATGAGACAAAGAGTAGGAAAAGCACATGGAATTTTGCGCGGTTATTTGTTAGCTCTGTCTGTGGAGACAAAACAATTTAGAGAATTTCATATGCATGAAATTATTTGCTTCTATAAAGTACATATATATACAGTAGAACATTGCCCTAAAAAACGAATTTATGCCAAACAAGCACCCCATGTCCAAACTAAAATTCAATTCTATCACACTGAAACAGAACGCAAGGGGGAGGTTTCAATGGGTTTTTTTTACCTACAAAAGAGAAGTTTAAGACTCGACAGTACAGTATTTAACTAATGCCATATTCTATAACAAAAATCCAAGTAAAAACCAGTGAGAAAATTACAAAAATAGTTTATGTTTTCCTGTAAAAATGACTCATCTAAGAATGATTCCAAGGATTATAACCTGTAGAAGACATGAGGGATTTTATCCTAAGAAATGATAGGAATATCTCCTATCCATAAATATGTAATACTCACAGTCCAGTATAAGAGGAAGTATTTGAAAACAGTAGAAGCAATGTATGAACAGTACAGCATGGAATACGCCAGGAATAAGAGAAAGAACTTGTAGTTTGAGAATCCAATGCAGTTGTTCACCCTGAAAAACAAAAGTAACAAGTATTACAAGAGGACGGACATAAATAACCCTCAATTCAACCAGAGAAACTAACAGGCTGTTGTTCTTCATTAAACCCAATATACTGGGTTAAAGTGCGGGTAAATCACTTTAAAAAGAGGATTTTCTTATATTAATAGGTTTAGTACTTTAATAGTTATAACCCTTTATTCTTCTATTACTATAGCGCTACTGTGCGCAATAGAGGTTGGAAGCCGGTTTGTCGAGATTCTTGCCTCCTCTATATTAACTGCCTGACCCGCCCCCATGATAAATATGCTAATATCTTCACGCTCACATCACTAGGACGTGAGAGCCTGTGTGTGGGGGTGAACGCTTTGCTCTCTGCCTCGCTACACCTGGAAGGCAGTGGTGCCTGCACTGCGCTCATAGAATAGCTTCCTCACAATTTGCATCTTTATCACTGGGACAGGACAGGCAGGCAAAATAGAGGAGGCAGGCGAGCTTGGCAAGCGGCTCCTCGTCAGCACAATAGGAGTAGAAGAATAAAGGGACATAACTCTTCCAGTACTACACTTGTTAATGTAGGTAATCCCTCTATTAAGAGTCGTTCAGCCGCACTGTAACCCAGTATATTGGGTATAGTGCGGGTGAACAGCCTGTTAGTTTCTCTTTAATGAATGAGGGCAAGTACACAGAGGACCCGGAATGAAGGGGAGTCTGCACTTGAGGGAGACTCAATTCCCTTACCAATACAGGACCACCTTCCCCTCCGCACACCTCTGGTGGAACAGCACAAGAGCAAAGCACTGTCTAGTAAAGCAAAAAGGGACTGTGGCATTCCACAGGGCAACTTCCTTCATTGTTTTTCTCTAAAGGTCACTAAACATACGGCTAGAGCGAAAATAAACTGGTTAAAAGGGTATTTCCAGGAAAAAACTTTTTTTTATATATCAACTGGCTCCAGAAAGTAAAACAGATTTGTAAATGACTTCTATTAAAACATCTTAATCCTTTCAGTACTTATGAGCTTCTGAAGTTAAGGTTGTTCTTTTCTGGCTAAGTCCTCTCTGATGACACCTGTCTCGGGAAACGCCCAGTTTAGAAGAGGTTTGCTATGGGGATTTGCTTCTAAACTGGGCGTTTCCCGAGACACGTGTCATCAGAGAGCACAGAGAGAAAAGAACAACCTTAACTTCAGAAGGTCATAAGTACTGAAAGGATTAAGATTTTTTAATAGAAGTAATTTACAAATCTGTTTAACTTTCTGGAGCCAGTTGATATATTAAAAAAAAGTTTTTCCTGGAATACCCCTTTAAGATCAAAGCATGTCAATGTCCTAAAATGGCCAAGTTAAAGCCCAGTAATGATGCCAACTGAGAATCTATGGCAAGACTTGAAAATTGCTGTTCACAGACAGGTATGCAAAGCTGGAAGAGACATACCCCAAAGACTTTCAGCGGTTATTGCAACAAAATGATAAAGTAGGTGCCAAATGGTAAAGAATATAGACTTTCTATTCAAACACAGTATGACAAAATCATATTTATATAATTCACTTTGAATTGTTTGAGAAGACTGTCAAGGAGTGAATTTAAAGAAGACTGTCAAGGAGTGCCCTAGAACAAGAGGCCAAGGGAGCCAAATGCTGGTTCTTCTAAGCCCACCCAGCATTCAAAATGGCAATGCCCCAGCATCGTAAATATGACTGTGGATATGACTTGGACCATGTTCACACAACTGCATTTCCAAGTGGAATCCCACAGAAAAATTCCATTTGAAAATTCTGCTGCAACAGACTCCCATTGCTTTCACTGCAGAATTTCCACGGTGGAAAAATCTGCCACGGAAATCCTGATTTCAGCCTGATTTCAGACCTGTCAATTCTTTCAGTGGAATCTGCTTGGAAATGCATTGCTGACTGTGCAGGTTCCGCATTTCCGAGCGGTCCTAGCAGTGGCATATTCAGCCAGGGCCCACTATTTATGATTAAGTCCAATTGTGTTTTCTTCCTTAATGTGAAGAGAAAAAAAAAATCTGCACTTTAGACCTCTGTAAGTTATTGATTTGATTCAGGGACTGTGTTTGATAGTGGACGTTGTGACAGATGGGGCAGCATGACAGTCATCCTTTAAGTCACTTCATGATGCATAATTGCAAGCTGCTTCTTACTGTATGGTAAGCATGTAGCCCCAACTTTTTATTGCCACACTGGGTCCCATAAACTGTGGACTGCCTCTTAGAGAATTAAACAAATAAAACAGCTTTGATTCATTGGCTTATAAACAAGAATATGCCATTGATGATTACAATTATCTTTAATAGACATTGGATAAATTCCCCAGAGCTGACGGTACACTGCGGGGTCAAAAACCACATGCATTTAACCAAATTATTGTCATTTTTGTCACTGCACAAGCTTACTAGCACATATAAATATACCTGTGCCTAAAATATCCTAATAACCTGCTCCGGAATGCTCATTCCTTAGTAGGTTTTACAGCAAGTCTGTTTTACAGCCAAGTATATCAGGTTTCCAAGCACTATAGATAGCAAGTTTCCATAACAAAACTTAAAGGGGTATTCCGGGCAAAAACATTTTATCCCCTATCCAAAGGATAGGGGATAAAATGTCTGATCGCGGGGGGCCCGCTGCTGAGACCCCCCGCGACCAACCTGCAGCACCTTCATTCTATGCGGGTGCTGAAACTCCAGTTTCGGAAACCTCCGGGTTTCCAGACTGGCGACGTCTCGCCACGCCCCCTCCATTCATGTCTATGGGAGGGGGCGTGGCTGCCGTCACGCCCCCTCCCATAGACATGAATGGAGGGGGCGTGGCGTGACATCACATCCCCAGTCCCGGAAACCCGGAGGTGTGTAGGTTGTAATAATAATAATGTAGATATTAAAAGGAATGAATGACACATACCAGGGGCAATGATGATCCATTTTCAAGACACACCTGTGATAAGGTTAAAAGACAAAAAAGTCAAACTTACTGCCAAAAACAAAAAGCTGTAGGTACAATGAAACACATGACTGTGTCACAAGGCAAAAGTACACAAAACATTGAAGCTCTGGGTCCATGGCCAGGAAACTCCCCTGATCTCAATCCCATTGAGAACTTGTGGTTAATCCTCACAAGTGTAGGGGCAAACAAAAACAGAGAAATTGTGATAAACTCCAATCCATTAGACAACAATAGGTTAACATTAGTCAGGATTTTGCTCAGAAGCCGATGTCCAGCATGTCGGGACAAACTGCAGAACTCTTGAAAAAGAAGGATTAACACTGTAAATATTGAAAGGGAATTTATTAAGTGTGGGGTTTGCATTTCTAATGTTTTGTTCCTCAATATGTAAAAACCTTAAAGAGTGCCTGTCGTCAAACTAAACTTTTAATATATTGTTCCTTATGCAATTATAGGACACTTTGCTATTTACTTGCTGTTAAAATTCTCAAACTTTATATGTTTTTATTGTAATTGAAAAAACGGCCACTAGGTGGCTCTGTTCTGTTCCCTCCTGCAAGTACGGTAGTAAGTTTGGTCTCCTCCCGGCCTGGCAGGAGACCAAACTCAGGAAGTGCGTGCGGGCATGGCAAGGCACAGCTCTCACAGGCTTCAGTGACTTTGCACCTGCTGGGGAACGCCCACTTTCTTCTGCCGGTAGCTCATACAATGTGAGCAAGGAGAAAGGTATGATAGAGAGCTCTTTAAAGCTGGAAATTTTTTTATAAGGGCAGGAGGGGCGTTAGTAGAAGTTAGAGGCAAAAAAAAAAAAAAAGCCAGTTTATAAATTTTGGGGCCTTCAGTTTCTAGGCAGTGCACTTTTCGGGAACAATTACACATCATCTTTATTATTTAGGTCCATATTATTACAAGACGACCCAACTCATGTTGGTTTTATTTTGATCTAAAATTCGTAGAATAATAATTGTCCTCTTCTAACCCTTTTCTGGAAGAAGGATGCTGTTCCGTAACAGATGTAGGTGCAGTCGCTCCTGTGGCTCTCTGTGCATACAGGTGGGTAATTTTGGTGTACTCATGTTTTGTGTTCTATAAAAGTTTGACAATAGCATTTTATAGTCATATTACTTGCTTCTGTAACCTGCAACCTATCTACTAGTCTGAGGCTTACACCCTTAGCGGTATAGCTTATTTTACATGCCATTTGTACATTATGGTTTTGTTCTTTTGAGTCAATCAGAAACTTCCATTATCAGTTGCTGCTTGTCTCTTTTTTTAAATATTGTATTTTAATATCTTTTTTTCTTTGATATCAATAAAGATTTAACATTTTGTACATTGAGTTGTCCGTTGGCTGATGATTTTGTAAATCTAACAGAGGACATGCTCCATTTTCTCAAACCCTAATGCAAATTGTTGGGTCTGTGGGTTTATTCTGATTTTATGGCCATGCACTAAGGTTTCACAACCCAAGATAAAAAGTGTGGGTTTCACGATAATAAATCCCAATCTAAGTCTGTGCATAAACTCACTGAAGCAGCAAACTGTGTAAAAAAAATGGTATCAGTGTTAAAACTTTTGTCAAGGACTGTACAGTGTGACACCAGTTTAGTAAATTTCTTGCTCTTTTCCTGTTGCAGGTCCCTCTTTCACAGTCACTGTTATGATGGTCCTGTGGAAGACATTTTAAAGGGGTATTCCACGATTTCTGATTCTTTGAATGTGAGACAGACAGGGGCAGCAAAGTAAGTCTAGTTACTAATATCGTGTTTGGTGGCTGCTTTCGAATTTCTTTGTTTTTCTTTTTCCCGGAAGTTAATTTATTTGTAGCCTAACAAAAGAGTGTTGTCTTTCCCAGCTTTCTGTGCGGCCTGAGACAACACCTCACAACTCTGAAAGGGGGCTTGGCTGCTTCGTCTGTTGTGTGTGAAGCCATCCCCCAATAATGTTACTGGAGCACATGTGCGTGCATTAGTTATCCTGCAGATCCACAGCTTGTGCGTCAGAAAGATTTGGGCAAGGTAGGTGGCTGTGCTGCAATGGGTGGGGCATCCAATGTGTGGGAAATGAGTCAACTCCCATCTTGAAACAAAGGATCCTGGAGATTGTAGTCTGAGGGAGGCCATGGAAACCGGAAGTAGCCAGTTCCCAAAAACAAACCAGCAGCATGACACAGGACACGGCGATTTACCACCAACACAAGCACATATTTTTATTAAAGGGGTACTCTGCCCCTAGACATCTTATACCCTGCGATGTCTGTGCAGCACCCAGCGTTTGTTCCGAACACTTGGAGCGGCGGCAGGGGTCGTGACGTCACGGCCACGCTCCTCGTGATGTCACCCCACGCCCCCTCAATGCAAGTCTATGGGAGGGGGCGTGGCAGATGCCTCCCATAGACTTGCATTGAGGAGGCATCGTGTGATGTAATGAGGGGCGTGGACCTCCGCCGCCAGCTCCAAGCATTCGGAACAAAATGTTCCGGACGCTGGGGCAGTGGAGTACCCCTTTAAGCATGTTCATTACGGTATGACACATCTACTAAAGTCACCTTATGTTGGATAACCCTTTAAAGAGTACCTGCCATGATCTTGATACATTTTTTTCAATCCTCCCAGTTCACTGCCCCCATCATGATACAAATAAAGGCATGTGGTGGTATTTATTATATATAAAGGCATTATTTATTAGTTTTCTACCTTGATATTGTGCTGTATATTCTGGTCAGTCTTAATGAGCATCACAGACTGAGAAGGGGCATTCCCCAGCAGATGTGACATCATCTGAAGCCCTGCCCACTCTGAACACACAGCTCAGAGCGATGAGTTGTAACTGGCTGAGGCCGCACGCCCCCCCCCCCCCCCCCCCAGGTTTAGCACAATATTTAGCACTATGCATTGAAAGCATCATGACTACACTACAACAGTGTTTCCCAACCAGGGTACTACTACCAGCATGCCTGGACAGCCTTTGGCTCTATACGAGCTGAGGTCTCACCCGCAGTTCAGACTTTTGTCTCTTCCAGGCTGCTGCAGGAGACAATCTGCTTGCAGGACTGCAGGGAGGACACCAGAAAGAAGACCCCTGGTGGCCAAACTTTTAGGGGGTGATTTAACACAAAGTTACAAATTTTTATTAAGAAGTATATTAGAAAAGTAATTTAAATAGGCTAATCTAGAATATACTAAATGTCATTGATGGTGACAGGTACCATTTGAGTTATATCTAGACAGTCTATATGACAACAACAAAAAAAAAATAAATCACTGGAAAATCTTGTTGGAAATTTAGAAATAGGTGACTTGTAAAGTGCAAAATAGTCCACTGATACAATGGCATTGGATAGAATAATTAAGAAAAATTTTGACATTGGAGTAGGCAAAAATAAAAAATCAGAAAACTGTAGCAGTATAGACCTGAGATCGGTTTATACATAGGTGTGTCTATGGAAGACATCTCACACTTTTAAATCTTTCTATAGTCTCATATAAAAGTACTATAAATAACAAACTAAAAGGGAAGCTAATAAAAAATATAGGTCATAATAAATGTTTTACTTACATTCCACAGACTGAGCAATGATGGCACCGATCAGGCTTTACCACCTGGCATCGGTCACAAAAACGTATTGCTAAAAGACAAGATGATAAGTTATTGTCGGACATTTAGGCTCTTCCTCATTCTACCTACAGAGGTTATATTAGGTCATCCTATGACGTAACAATGTTCTCCAAATGGAGCATCTCCAGCTGTTGCAAAACTACAACTCCCAGCATGTTGCTCTACAGACACTATATTTGAGACATAACAGATTCCTACATTTTTAACTCCCAGAGTGACGCAAATTGCATAGTTCCCGATGCTATTCCATTGACACAACTCCCATTAATGGCAAGATACACAAATAGGCTCTGCTGTTCTTGGCTTTCCATCCAACCATCTCTGGTTGCAGCGAACAGGCAAGAGGTTGCTGGGATGCCATATTTAATCATGGGCAAACCTTTTAAGATTTGATTTTGGCCTTCAATACCGTTTTCTCAGAAAGACTCTTTTTGCATTACATTTTTTGTGACGTCTGGAGGGGGAAAACGTCAAGGGCCCACTTTGTGGTATGCATCATGCATAGATTCCCATGTTTTTTTTAGTTTTTTTTGTTTTCAAATACAGTGTTCTGGCTTATAGAATAGCACAGAGGTCTGCACTATTCCATCCAGTGAAAACCACCTGAAACCACCCAAGTGGAGGCCATAATTACACTTTTATACATATATTTTTTAAAACATGTCATGTAAGAGGCGAATGTCAACATGAAAGCTAAACATGTGTGTTATCAAACAGCTAATATTGAAAGGATTGGGCTATTTATCAACTCTGGTCCGCAGTTTAGATGCCTCGTAACTATTCGTTATTTTTTATCTCACAACAATGACGGTGAATAACTTTTAAAGATTTTCAGATCTGAGCTAAAAGGTTTTCAAATCAATAAAATCATCATAAAAGTAGAGTGTTCTGGAAAAAAAGGCATCTTCAATTTACAGGCAGGGAATAAAAAGTAACCATAATTCATAAGGCCGGTCTACACCATGGATTGTATACTAACCTCCACTTCCTGTACGGGTATAAACCGGCAACTTCTTTGCAAACTCAGCTAGGATCTGTCGCTGAACCTCCGGACGTTCCTCAATGTCATAACGCTCCTTCTCCGCATAGGGCAGGAGAAACTTAAAACAAGGTTATATACACAGTAGGTAAAACGCTCTGGGCCTATTCACACCATACAGTTTTGGTATCTGTGACTTTTAAAATCCTATTCACATATACAGATACAATGTCAATGACACACAGGGCACTAAGGTAATGGAGTTTGTTTATGAGCAACAATAATAGCTGCCTATAATAATCTTGTTATTGGATTCTGATGGACACATTAGCGTTACATAGTGTTTGCTTGTTCAGCTGCGTTTTATTACAACAATTATGTTATACATTCACTTCCTACATTCTTATCATTACATTAGGGCAGGGTCATACATGCAGCCTAGCTTGTATTATTTAATGCACAGAAGCAATGCAGTCAATTTTACACATAAATGGATGGCATTTCTAAAAACCCCAGTCACACACATTGGTAAAGAATGTTACGATGTAGAACGGGATTTTCTTTTAAAAATAGAATTTAATGCAGCAACCAGCTGATCTTGCAGGAGGAAGTTGCCACATTATATTACACCACGGTATCCACAATGTAGTATAACATGGTGCCCATTCAGATAAATGGCTGCAGATGTAACACACTATGTGGCTCATGATCAACATCATCTTAAAGTTCTTTTGTTGTTGTAACTCCCTGTTGCACCACTACCAAAGCACAGAATACATTACTTGGTGACCCTTATAAGAAATATGTACAGAAATTGCCAAATATATACTATAAGCCAAATGACTTGCTTAAAATGCTTTGTATTCGCTCACGGAGGGGGAAGGGGTCAACAGAACAAAAGTGCAGCTGATAAAAGAGAGGGGATAGGGGTAGTGTTAAGTAGAAGGTCAACCAAGGGAGCTAACAGAATATCACAGGGCTCCCCCCTTTTATATAAAGGCCTCCTGTATTCTGCTAAATGCAGCCACTGGGAGCATTTCCCTTTCCTTGTTTCTTACTATCCCAACTGCTTAGACTAGTAAGGAGAAGGTTTTAAAGGGTTACTATCATTTAAAAAAAACTTTTGACAAGTTTGAAGTTTTGGTCAACCAGGTCTTACACCCTACTGATGGCTAGAAAGAGTGGGGAAAAGCCAAGAGCTTCTCTCCTTGTTGTCTACTCTGTGCAGGAGATGGATTCTTTGGAAAACCAAGAGAGAAGAGCTTAGCTGAGTGCTTCTCCCAAGCTGTTCTAGTATTGGTTGGGGGTCTCAGCACTCTTTTTTTCCATATGATACTAAGACTTTAAGCACTTAGCATGAATAAGATAACTCTACATTTCTAACAAGTGAATTGGGATTAACCAGATAAAAGCAGCAGATCATACAGGGAGAGCCTTACCTTTTTTGTTGGCTGCTTTGGAAGGGTGAAAATTGCTTTAGAATACGTCCAAGCAAAAAGCAGGAAAACTACATGAAAGACGAGCAGGTAGGCCGCTGCCAAATAGAAGAACACAGAACATCACCATATTACAGCAGATTTTACTTTGAACTATTACATCTTAGATGATTCATGATTTCTTTCTATCGAGTTAACCCAATTTACTCTTACATGTTCTATTGTATCCATCATCATCCCTGAGGAAGTCACCTTGGAGTGACGGAACACGTGGGGTTCGGCTGTCCCGTCCTGCATTGCCATACTTAGCTGCTTCTCCATCCGTGGTTTGCTACCTCATTATTTATATTCATATTTATATGTATTCTTGTATTATTATTCTTATGCTCTTGGTCATTGTTGTTTTATATCTACATGAGCACTGTGCACCCTGAGAAGCAGCATTGTTGTTATTTACCTTCAGTTGCAGGACAGGACATGGGGTTAGGGGTTCACAGCCCCTCCCCGTGTTGTGCTTTGTTCCCCTATGGGTCTTTTTAGATGTCCTTGTCTATATCATACAGTGATGTCATGTGTGGTTTTTGTACAATAAAAATATATTTGATTATGCTTTTGCTGGGTGTGCACTTCTATACAGTGATCCTTTTTCTCTCTTTTGCTTTATTTCCTCAACTATGAAAACAAGCTGCTCAGTTTAGGAACGGTTCAGATCTCAGTATTATTTAGGCACAGGTCACTATTCATTTTTGTAATAAAGCAAGTGACAAGAAAGTCCCAAATCCACCAGAGGTATAAAAGTCACTAGGGGGGAGATTTATCAAAACCAGTGCAAAGGAAAGGTTGCCAAGTTGCCCATAGCAACCAATCAGATCGCTTCTTTCATTCTTAACAAGGCCTCTGCAAAATGAAAGAAGCAATCTGATTGGTTGCTATGGGCAACTTTTCCTTTGCACTGTTGTTGATAAATCTCCCCCATTGAGTTTTACATATACACATATATATATATATATATATATATATATATTATATACATACACAGATGTAACTCTTTACATGTGCCGTGTACACAAAATAGATGCACTTAAATGATAAAGCTGATGTGCAAAAAGCTGGTCTCATAATTGCGACAAATTCAGCATGTGGGCAGGGGGTTCACATTCTGCCCTGATGGTCACATCACATCATACCATAATACAGTGTTTCCCAACCAGTGCACCTCCAGCTGTTGCAAACCTACAACTTCCAGCATGCCCGAACAGCCAAAGGCTGTCAGGGCAGGCTGGGAGTTGCAGTTTTGCAACAGCTGGAGGCACACTGGTTGGGAAACACTGCCGTAATATAATACAGCACTGGACTATGCCCTCATGAGCCAAGAACAGGTATTACAGGTTCTCTTACCTTTTTCCAAAGTATTTTGTACAGTCACTATAAAAAATAAAAAGACACAAAAACAATATATGAATACATCAGAGATGAAAAACAACAATAAATAAATCAACATCGTACGTTAATTGGGGGGGGGGGGGGTATTATCTGTTATAAAAATCAATAAATCTGTACATACCTCCTGCACTCCTCCGTTCCCTCCGGTAATGCTGTTCCAGGTCTGCAGTTTCTTCTTCCAGGTGCTGTGGGCCCTAATACCTCAATTGCCTTTCAGACAACCACTGGCTAAGGCAGGACACCGCTGTGGTCAGTGATCGGCAATTGACATATTGGGCCCCAGCACAAAGAAGAGGAGAGCAACGGAGACCAGGAGTGGCATTACTATTTGAAGCAGGGGATTGTGGAAAGCGTGTATATCTGTGCTTTGTTATTTTTTAATAACAGATAGCCTGGGAATCTATTTTAAACCCCCCCCCCCCCAACATTTAGGGGTCCCGTCATTATATGCTACATCAGGGAGCCACTAAAGCTGGTACATACAGTCAGGGCCGTAAATGTTGGCACTAAAATTTTTCTAGAAAATGAAGTACTTCTCACAGATTGCAGTAACACATGTTTTGCTATACACATGTTTATTACCTTTGTGTGTGTTGGAACTAAACCAAAAAAAAGGAGGAAAAAAAGCAAATTGGACATAATGTCACACCAAACTCCAAAAATGGGCTGGACAAAATTATTGGCACCCTTTCAAAATTGTGGAAAAATAAGATTGTTTCAAGCATGTGATGCTCCTTTAATCTCACCTGGGGCAAGTTACAGGTGTGGGCAATATAAAAGTCGCACCTGAAAAGCAGATAAAAAGGAGAGAAGTTCACTTGTTCTTTGCATTGTGTGTCTGTGTGTGCCACACTAAGCATGGACAACAGAAAGAGGAGAAAACTGTCTGAGAACTTCAGAACCAAAATTGTGGGAAAATATCTACAATCTCAAGGATACAAGTCCATCTCCAGAGATCTAGATTTGTGTTGTCGACAGTGCGCAACATTATCAAGAAGTTTGCAACCCATGGCCCTGTAGCTAATCTCCCTGGGCGTGGATGGAAGAGAAAAATTGATGGAAGGTGTGAACGCGGGATAGTCTGGATGGTTGATAAGCAGCCCCAAACAAGTTCCAAAGATATTCAAGCTGTCCTGCAGGCTCAGGGAGCATCAGTGTCAGCGCGTACTATCCATCGACATTTAAATGAAATGAAGCGCTATGGCAGGAGACCCAGGAGGACCCCACTACTGACACAGAGACATAAAAAAGCAAGACTACATTTTGCCAAAATGAACTTGAATAAGCCAAAATCGTTCTGGGAAAACATTTTGTGGACAGATGAGACCAAGATAGAGCTTTTTGATAAAGCACATCATTCTACTGTTTACCTAAAACAGAATGAGGCCTACAAAGAAAAGAACACAGTACCTACAGTAAAATATGGTGGAGGTTCAATTATGTTTTGGGGTTGTTTTGCTGCCTCTGGCACTGGATGCCTTGAATGTGTGCAAGGCATCATGAAATCTGAGGATTACCAACAGATTTTGGGTCGCACTGTACAGCCCAGTGTCAGAAAGCTGGGTTTGTGTCCGAGATCTTGGGTCTTCCAGCAGGACAATTACCCCAAACATACGTCAAAAAGTGATATATGGAGGAAATCAAGGAAATGATGAGCACCACACAATTCCTGGCACAAATCTGGGAATCCACAACTCTGAACACTTCACACTAAGATGCTATCCTCCAAATGCCCCGTACAGTGGTGCTCGCTAAGAGACTGGATGCAATCTATATAAGAGAAGAATGTAGCATCGGCACTCACTGAAGTATGCAGGGTTTCTTTATTTGAGGAAACTAAAGTGACAGCCGGAGTGAAACACAGTGTTGCTCTGATTTGTGGATCGCTCCAGCTGTCACTTTCGTTTCCTCAAATAAAGAAACCCTGAATACTTCAGTGAGTGCCGCCGCTACATTCTTCTCTTACATATGTCAAAAAGCCCCCAGAAATGGATGACAACAAAGCGCTGGAGAGTTCTGAAATGGCCAACAATGAGTCCAGATCTAAATCCCATTGAACACCTGTGGAGAGATCTTAAAATTGCTGTTGGGAAAAGGCGCTTTCCAATAAGAGAGACCTGGAGCAGTTTGCAAAGGAAGAGTGGTCTAACATTCCGGCTGAGAGGTGTAAGAAGCTTATTGATGGTTATAGGAAGCGACTGATTTCAGTTATTTTTTCCAAAGGGTGAGCAACCAAATATTAAGTTAAGGGAGCCAATAATTTTGTCCAGCCCATTTTTGGAGTTTGGTGTGACATTATGTCCAATTTGCTTTTTTTCCTCCTTTTTTAGTTTAGTTCCAATACACACAAAGGGAATAAACATGTTTATAGCAAAACATGTGTTACTAAAATCCTTTTCTGTGAGAAATAATTACATTTTCTTGAAAAATTTCAGGGGTGCCAACATTTTCGGCCATGACTGTATGTAAAGTGTGTAAGCGAACATGTCACCTGTGCCACCACTGATCAGGTGATTTATTTTTATAGGTTTTGCTTCTCTTGTGGTTGCATTTAGTTTTTCTAACAGAAATCATCCTAGTAAGTAAAAAACACATTGCTACACTACATGGAAACCAAACAGGATGCATTGGCTTTTTCCGAAGGGAAACACACCACAAATGGGAGCTTCAGTTCTTAAAGGGGGTACTCCAGTAGAATATATATATATATTTTTTTTTTAATCAACTGGTACCAGAAAGTAAACAGATTTGTAAATTACTTCTATTTAATAATCTTAATCCTTCCAGTACCTGTCAGCTGCTGTATGCTCCACAGGAGGTTCTTTCTTGACAGTTCCTGAGACAGACAGAGGTGTCAGCAGAGAGCACTGTGGTCAGACAGAAAATAAAAGAACTTCCTGTGGAGCATACAGCAGCTGATAAGTACTGGAAGGATTAAGATTTTTAAATAGAAGTAATATATAAATCTGTACTACTTTCTGGCACCAGTTGAATTTAAAAAAGTGTTTTCCACCAGAGTACCCCTTTAACCTGTTAAGCCCTTTGCCCGCTCCCCTGCTATGATGCAGGTTCACAGGCTGACCCCACGTCATAGCTGGGTGGTCCCAGCGGCTATGAACTGCTGGGACCAGTGTCTAATGCCAGCATTAACCTTCATCAACTTTGATCGCCGAGTCTAAAATGGGGAAAAAACTAACAAAAAAAACCATTGCCGGCAGCTCAGTCGGGCTGATCGGGATCAACGCGGTGAAACCGCGGTTTCCCAATCAGCTGAGTGGACAGCAGGAGGGCCCTTACCTGCCTCCTCGCTGTTCGATCTCTTCTGCGATGCTCCAGGCAGCCTTAGAAGCCTGGAGCAATCGAGCTCAGATAACACTGATCAATGCTATGCTACAGAATAGCATTGAGCAGTGTATGCAATCAGAAGATTGCATGTAAGGACTAAAAAAATTGTGTAAAAAAAAAAAAAAAAAAGTTAATAAATGTAAATTTTCCCATAAAATAAAAAATGTAAACAAGAAGAAACAAACATGTGGTATCGCTGCGAGTGTAAATGTCCGAACCATTAAATTATATTAATTACACCCCACGGTCAATAATGTATACGTAAAAAATTCCAAAGTCCTAACTGCAGTATTTTGGGTGATTTTGTATACCCTAAATTTTTTTTTTATAAAAAACGATCAAAAAATGGTACCGATAAAAACTACAGACCACTGCACTAAAAATTAATTGTCATATAGCCCCGTATGTGGAAAAATCAAAAAGTTATAGGGGTCAGAGGATGACAATTTTTAACATACAAATTTTGGTGCATGTAGTTATAATTTTTTTAAGTAGTAAAATAAAATAAAACCTATATAAATTATGTATCCTTGAAACAATATAGACCAACAGAATAAATATAAGGAGTCATTTTTACCGAAAAGTGCTCTGCATAGAAACGGAAGCTGCTAAAAATGACAAAAGTGTATTTTTTTTTCAATTTTGTCCCACAAATAATGTTTTTTTGTTTCGCCATAGAGTTTGTGGTGAAATGACTGATGTCATTACAAAGTAAAATTGGTAGCGCATAAAACATATAGATCTGTAGGTGGAAAACTGAAAGCATTAGGATTTTTATAAGGTGAGGAGGAAAAAATGAAAGTGCGAAAACTGGAAAAACCTTGAGTCTTTAAAGGGTTAAACTCTAATAAAACAAATCTCCCAGCAGTCGATTTGGGTCCACTTCTGTGAATCTGACAGTCAGACTCATTTTGAATTAAGATCTAAATTTGGATTTGAAAGTGCTCCATTTCCTAGTGACATCTTTCTGGCCGTCTGTGCTATTTCGATAGTGTGACAGCGCCCATTATTAGCCCGTTTAAAATAGCGGCTACGTCCCGAACAGAGTCACTAGGGGTGACTGCGTTCGGCCACAGAAGTGAATGGGGTCCGCTGCTCCTAGGAACAGTATACATCAGCATCCCATTTTCGCCAGGATGCCGACAGATATGATTAGCGTTATCGGACCCTTACACTACAGAGGTTTTCGTACGATATGCCATTCTGAGGTTTGTGGCACTTGTAGTTCTAGACTTGTCAGCCTGGTTTTACTTTGATTTTCAGTCACTGGCTAGTTACCACTAATGTTACTTTAATTACAGACCACTCCATCTGCATCTTTTTTTTAAATCGCTGGAGCAGGAACACCTGTCAAAGACAAGAGTCCCTGCATCTGTACATTGATGTGTACATTAGCACCAGTCTCCACCTGTATGAGGGAACCCTACACTACAGACATCCGAGAGCCGTGTTCCCTCATTGAAGACGATTCCTCCAGGAAACAGTTTGTTTCCAAAAAAAAGGTGAATTTGGTGCAATATGTCCAGTGTATCCTGACTGTACATCCAGGATGTCACCCATCCCCCCGTGTGCAGCCTCCATCCTTATATACTGGCTATAGACATGACCAGGTAGCAGAGATCTAACAAGAAGTCCAATATCCAGAGATCGGGGAGCAGCCCGGCCAGGGCGTTCTCTATGGCGGGAGCACGGCAGAGCGGATACTTCCTCCCCCGGGAGCGGAGGGACATCACTCACCCAGACACAGCTCCCACACGTAGGCGTAGTAGGACCACAGCACCACGGACCAGATGATGACGACCGGCACCCATGAAAAGACCCGCTGGCAGCACCGCAGCCCTCTGGACAGGGCCATCCTGCAGCCAGTCTGCATCCTGCTCTACGCGATCGGCGCTCGTCACTACCAGTCTTCCAGATCGACATTCGATTAATATGAGAGGACGCGAAATCGTCATTCTTGGAAAATGCATTTTAGCGCCACCTGGTGGATGTTTACGTTGTGTGCGCATTTTTGGCTTCTCCGGCGTTTACAATGTAGAGAGTCACAGAGAGTCATGTGTGATGCGGTTTCTATGAAGCTTTTCCTATGTCTCCCTCCCCATCAGGTTATTGTGCTCAGATATGTGGCTGTGATCAGGAAGATTTGGCCACCATGGTTCACACCTCCTATCTGCCAGCTCTGAGAACCGCTTCCACTGGATGTTTAGGGTAAATGTACACTAGACTGATTTACTGCACTTTTTCCCCCACAGACCAGTGTTTTACTGGCACAGCCGGTATTTTGGCCACCCTGCCGGTATTTTTATAATTTATCCAACCAATCCACCATATACTATACCAGTGTTTCCTAACCAGAGCGCCTCCAGCTGTTGCAAAACTGCAACTCCCAGCATGCCCGGACAGCCAACGGCTGTCCGGGCATGCTGGGAGTTGTAGTTTTGCAACAGCGCGAGGCACCCTTGGTTGTGAAACACTGACCTATACTATATACTACTATATAGTCCAACATGCTGGGGGTTGTAGTTTTTTCATTTGGCTCAGCTGCTGAGCTACAAGCTGTATCAGGGCATGCTGGGAGTGGTAGTTACTAACTGCAACTCCCGATTTTATTTAACCCCTTAAGGACTCAGGGTTTTTCCGTTTTTGCACTTTCGTTTTTTCCTCCTTACCTTTTAAAAATCATAACCCTTTCAATTTTCCACCTAAAAATCCATATTATGGCTTATTTTTTGCGTCACCAATTCTACTTTGCAGTGACATTAGTCATTTTACCCAAAAATGCACGGCGAAACGGCAAAATCGAAGAAAAAACGCCATTTTGTAACTTTTGGGGGCTTCCGTTTCTACGCAGTGCATATCTCGGTAAAAATTACACCTTATCATTATTCTGTAGGTCCATACGGTTAAAATGATCCCCTACTTATATAGGTTTGATTTTGTCGCACTTCTGGAAAAAATCATAACTACATGCAGGAAAATGTATACGTTTAAAAATGTCATCTTCTGACCCCTATAACTTTTTTATTTTTCCCCGTACAGGGCGGTATGAGGGCTAATTTTTTGCGCTGTTTTTATCGGTATGATTTTTATTTTGATCAGACTTTTTGATCACTTTTTATTCATTTTTTAATGGTATAAAAAGTGAACCAAAATGCGCTTTTTTTCGACTTTGGAATTTTTTTGCGCGTACGCCATTGACCGTGTGGTTTAATTAATGATATATTTTTATAGTTCGGACATTTACGCATGCGGCGATACCACATATGTTTATTTTTTTTTTACACTGTTTTAGTGTGATCAGTGTTAGCGTTGCTTGACTGCTCCTGCCTGGATCTCAGGCACGGAGCAGTCATTCGCCGTTCGGACACCGAGGAGGCAGGTAAGGGCCCTCCCGGTGTCCTGCAAGCTGGTGAAATCGCAGCGGTCCCGAACAGCCCGACTGAGCAGCCGGGTCACTTTCACTTTAGAAGCGGCGGTCAGCTTTGACCGCCGCTTCTAAAGGGTTAATACCGCACATCGCCGCGATCGGCGATGTGTGGTATTAGCCGCGAGTCCCGGCCGTTGATGAGCGCCGGGACCGACGCGATATGATGCTTCATATCGCGGGAGCCGGCACAGGACGTAAATATACGTCCTGCGTCGTTAAGGGGTTAAAAAAAAATAAAAAAGGGACCAAAAAGTCCCACCAAAACGAAAATGGTACTGGTAAAAACTACAGAATGGGGACGTAAAAAAATCAGCCCTTATACAGTCCCATATAATGGGAAATAATAAAAGTTATAGGGGTCAGAATAGGAAAAATTTCCCCCATGTGTGTATCCTGTGATGTTACGCATATATAATGAATTATGCAAATTAGCATGGCCAGTATATATATATATATATATATATATATATATATATATATATATATTATTTTTTTTTTTTTTTGCAGGAAAGGTGGCAGCCCTATCTGCTGCAGATCAAATCACCAGCAAGGTAAATGTGGTTACTGAAATCTCATTTACACACAGCTGAAATTGTCCTGGTATATACTGACCTGTGGTGCAGATATTAAAATGTAAAGCATGTCAATTTATATTGCAGATTTGTTGAGAGTTTTTCCCTTAAAATCAATGGTGAAGGTCATATCTGCAACAATATCCACACCAAAATTCACACTGATTTTTGTGCAGATTTGTTGTGGATTTTTTTCATAGCAAATTATTCTAGTGTGTGGTTACCCTGGGCAAGCACACTAATATGGTGACCTCAGTAACTGCCACACATTATTATGGGGGCACTATGTAAGCACACTGTCATGGAGACATTGGTAGTTGGCACACAATTAGCAAGGTACCATGTAAGCACACTGTCATGGAGGCATCGGTAGCTAGCACTAGGGCTGGGCAGTATACGGGTTCATACCGAATACCGACATTTTGGCCCCTCCCCTACGGGAATGAATGAATCAGCCCAGCGCTGCGCTGTCCCCACATCGGGGAACTAATCATATGTGACCCGCGAGCGCTGTTCTGCCCCCCAATTAATTATCAGCCCAGCGCTGCCCCTATCCTCCTGTTTGTTTCAGCAGCTGACACTCTATACCAGTGGTTTTCAACCTGCGGACCTCCAGATGTTGCAAAACTACAACTGTCAGCATCCATTTTGCAACATCTGGAGGTCGGCAGGTTGAAGACCACTGCTCTGTATTGTGTGGTATCCCTATGCCCGGGCTGCAAAAAATAAACAAAATAAACTTTATCTTACCTCCCGTTGGTACCGGCCTCATCCGCTTCCTAGGGAATGGAACGTCGGACAGCCGTCAGCCTATCACCGGCCGCAGCGATGTTCCGCCTCGGCCGCTGATAGGCTGAGCCCACTGTCATGTAAGAAGCCGTCCAGAGCTTCTTACATGACAGTGGGTTCAGCCTATCAGCGGCCGAGGCGGAACATCGCTGTGGCCGGTGATAGGCTGACGGCTGTCCGACGTTCCCGTCCCCAGCGTAAGGCCGACGTCGGAACATGCGTTAGTTTATTTTGTTTACCTTGTGTCAGCGCCGGTGGCCGCAACAAACAGCACGAGGAGGAAAGCGCTAGCGGGTGACATGTGAGTATTTACCCCGATGGGGGCAGTGCTGGGCTGATAATTAATTGGGGGGGGGGGGGGGGGCAGAACAGTGCAGCGCTGGGCTGATAATTAATTTTGAGGGGGGGAGGAGGAAATACCGTTATATACCGTGGAACCGCCGAAAGTTACAAAAATACCGTGAAACACACATTTGGTCATGCCGCCCAGCCCTAGCCTAGCACATACCATTATGGGGGAACTATGTAAGCACACTATCATGGAGGCATCAGTAGCTAACACATACCATTATGGGGGTACTATGTAAGCCATGGGTGTCAAACATGCGGCGCAAAATGAATATTTTTGCGGTCCGAGCAGAGCCGGTGCTTGCCCTGCAGTGGCGGATTCCCCCATCACTATTGAGGACATCCCTGTGTCCCGTCAACTCTCAGCGGCCCAGCGTTAAGTTTAAAAACACAGGGACCGCCGGGAGATAGCACACGCCGGGACATCACTGACATCCCGTGCGTGCGCCCATAGCAACGGAGACGCGGAGGAGCGGAACATGGAGGTGGAAAACGCGTGTTGGCCAGCATGGTAAGTGGCCAGTGGCACATCAGCTTTGGTGCTCAGACCACCGCTCCTCCGGTCCCGGGACCTATTGCTATGACCGGACTGGAGGAGAGGTGGTCAGAGCACTGAAGTGGGGCAGTACACAGGCATACAGCCTCCAGCCATATACTGTATATGGCTGGAGGCTGTATGTCTGTGGGGGAACATACTGTACCTAATGTGGGGGAACTATAATGCACCTAATGTGGGGAACTATACTGCACCTAATGGGGGGGAACTATACTGCACCTAATGTGGGGGAACTATACTGCACCTAATGTGGGGGAACTATACTGCACCTAATGTGGGGGAACTATACTGCACCTAATGTGGGGGAACTATATGGCACCTAATGTGGGGGAACCATACTGCACCTAATGTGGGGAACTATACTGCACCTAATGCGGCGGAACTATACTGCACCTAATGTGGGGGAACTATACTGCACCTAATGTGGGGGAACTATACTGCACCTAATGTGGGGGAACTATACTGCACCTAATGTGGGGGAACTATATTGATAACCTAATGGGGGGAACTATACTGCCAACCTAATGGGGGGAACTATACTGCCAACCTAATGTGGGGGGGAACTATACTGCCAACCTAATGTGGGGAATTATACTGCACCTGATGTGGGGGAACTATACTGCACCTAATATGGGGGGAACTATACTGCACCTAATGTGGGGGAACTATACTGCACCTAATGTGGGGGGGACTATAATGCCAACCTAATGTGGAGGAACTATACTGCACCTAATGTGGGGGGAACTATACTGCACCTAATGTCGGGGAACTATACTGCACCTAATGTGGGGGGAACTATACTGCACCTAATGTGGGGGAACTATACTGCACCTAATGTGGGGGGACTATACTGCCAACCTAATGTGGAGGAACTATACTGCACCTAATGTGGGGGCCTCATATTGACTTTCGCTCACGTCACGCTCCCAGAATTCAAGGGCCGGCATTACTACGTCCTTTTTTGGATGCGGCCCACATAAATGTAATTCTTTTCTTTTGGCCCATGTTAGCCTTTGAGTTTGACATGCTTGATGTAAGCACACTATCATGGAGACATAAGTCGCTGGCACATACTACCATGAGACCCATGTAAGCACACTATCATGGAAACATTGGTACCCGGTGCACACTGTTATGGGGGCCCTATGTAAGCACATTAATATAGAGGAATCAGTTGTTGGCACGCACTGTAATATGGACACTAGGCATACTATCATGAAGGCATTGGTATCTGGCACACACTATTATGGAAATACTATGTATCGGTAACTGGCACACAATGTAAGAGGGCACTGTGTAAGTTTAGTATTAAGGAGACATAAACATTGTTATGAGCAGACTAGGTAAGCACACTATTATAGAGGCTTCGATAACTTGCGCATATTGTTAGGGAGGCACTATGTAGGTACATTATTATAGAGCCATTCGTAGCAGGTGCGCACTGTTATGGGGGTGTGGGATGGCGGGATGGTGATGATGAGGTGATGGATACTTAGCTGGTAGGTTGTCAGGTTTGTGATGCTAAAAGTAAGGTTGTGATTGCAGTGAATGATGTGGGTTGTAGTGTCAGGTGGCAGGAATGGAGCAGCCCTATAATTAGATGACAGTTCCCACTAACCACAACTTCATTGAATCAAGTCCCCCAGGAAATGAATAGCTCAAAAAACAGAATTTATAAATAATAACTTCTGCAAATCCAATACAGAAAGAACACACTAGTAAACAGTTCTTCATACACTTGGTCAGTTTTTTTCTTCCCTGCACTTACAGGATGAAACTAAAGACTTGAAACTTTACTAGAAGGATAGGGACTTAACTTGTAACAGTACTAGACTCCATGTGAATGTGCTGGCTCAGAGGCTTACAGGGTTTCTGCCCTGGCTTTTCCATCACAGTACTCAGAAAACACTTGTCTAAGGTAATTTAGGAATTGGTGTAAGGCTGTACTTCTGCACTAGCTACAGTCCAATATTTTGCGTGCATACTTCATGGGATACAACATGCAAAGGTCCCCTTCCTCACCTAGGTTTCATCAGTTGCTCT
The DNA here is from genome assembly GCF_029499605.1 of Hyla sarda. Classification (NCBI taxonomy): domain Eukaryota; kingdom Metazoa; phylum Chordata; class Amphibia; order Anura; family Hylidae; genus Hyla; species Hyla sarda. The sequence goes on along the minus strand of NC_079197.1, from coordinate 81,932,195 downwards.
GAGACATCACTATCTATGAGGGCATCCAGAAGGAGACCCCCATAAGTTAGTCCGTTGCCTGCGGCTTCTGACGATATCACCAATGCTACTGCTGGCAGTGGTAACACCAGAGTGGTAGCTGCCATAAGGTGACTCAGGCACAGCTGCAGCCTATGTAATAGGGGCACAGATGCAGATGTGCTTTTTTTTTCCCCTTAATTATCTTGCAGGCGGCCGCAGCGTTGTGCAGGTTGCCTCAGGCGCAGTTGCTCCAGTCTCTGTAAAGGGGGGAAGACGTGTTTGCTCTTTTTGTTACCTCACAGACAGCCTGCCTGGGGCATGTGGCCCAAGAGTACCGCAGTGGCTGCCTTGAAGTAGAGCGAGTCATCACGTCAGTGATGATGTTTGACGTCGTCCCAACAGGCCGGCAGAGAGGAGCGTGCGGAAGATACACATGCACCCGCGTCAGTCTGCCTCATTGGACGCACCATCCTGTTCCTTTACCCCCCGCCTGTCTGCCTATACTGCCAGGTCTCCTCCAGTGCCACCATAAAGGTAACCCCCACTGGCCTGCCCCCCACCTACCTACCTCCCCCCTCCTGCCTACCCCAATAACACCTGCCAGTGCCTGCCACCATATAGGTAACCCCCACCTGCCTGCCCCAATAAACCGTGAGTGCCTGCCACCATATAGGTAACCCCCCACCGTCCTGCCCCACACCTACCTACGCCCCCCCACCTGCCTACCTCCCCCCCCACCTACCTACCCCAATAACACCTGCCAGTGCCTGCCACCATATAGGTAACACCCCCACCGAAATGCCCCCCACCTACCTATCTCCCCCCCCCATCTACCTCCCCACATACCTAACCACCCCTCCCACCTTCCTACGTGTACTTCGGGTTAGGAAAATATATCCCTTATTCAAAAAATAGGGGATAGAAGTTTAATTGGGGGGGATTGGGGGATACATATTCCTAACCTGCACTACCACTTAGGGCATAACCCCTTAAATTTGATGTGTCATCCAGATCTTTTTTTAGCCATTATGCCCTGGCTGATACGATATATAACAACAAACTGGAGTTACCTGGCATCACTCTTTTGGTGTCCCGGCATCACCACTCCAGTCCTCCACTGCTGTCTTCTTCCCGGTTGCCCATGATCAGTGCATCAAACTGCAGCTCAGCCGGCAATAGGCTGAGCGGTAGTTTGATGCATTGAGCCCTGGTAGTAATCTTCTTCCTGGTGCCGAGGCTCAATGCATCACATTGTCGCTCAACTTATCACCAAACTTGGCGGGACATCACTGCGGCCAGCGATTAGCTGTGACATGTTGACCAGGGGCAACCAGGAAGAAGACAGCAGTGAAGGACTGGAGCGGTGATACTGGGGCACCAAGGAAGCTGCGCAGGTGAGTGCCGTTTGTTGTTTTAGATGCTGGCAGCCCGGGCATAATGAAAGAAAAAGTTTTTTTGTGCCACCAATTGAACTTTGTTATGAAACCACTCATTATACCACAAAATATAAAATCTGAAAAAGAAAAATATTTGAAGGGCGATATAAAAATAAAAAATAAAGCAATTTTTTAAGTTTTGGGGGCTTCCCTTTCTACGCAGTGAACTTTTTGGTAAAAAAAATATATAACATCTTATCTTTATTCTATAGGTCCACATGATTACAACGATACCCAATTTATATAGGTTTTGTTCTATTTTACTACGTTTTAAAAATTATAACTTTTTATATGAAAATCAGTATGTCTAATATTGTCCTTTTCTGACCTCTATCACTATTTTATTTTTCCACATACAGGGATGTATGAGCGCTCACTTTTTGTGCCATGATCTGTAGTTTTTAGCTTTACCATTTTTGTGGTATATAAACTGACCAAAAATCATCAATTCTGGACTTTGGCATTTTTTTGAATATTTACAGCATTGACCATGCAGTTTATTTAATTAAAGTTATATTTTAATATTTGGGGCATATAGGCATGTGGCGACACCACATATGTTTATTTTTGTTTACATTTTATTTAAAAAATGGTAAAAAGGGGGCTGTGACAGTTCCTAGAGTCACCCTACCCCTTCGCTATTGTTGCCTAGGCTCCCAGAGGACTATGGACTATGGAAGACTGACTGAGCGGAACTCGGACCAGCTTCAGTGGCGGTAAGACCTGGACTTTGATGGACTTTAGGACATCACTATTTTCACAGTTTGTGCGCCTCAGTTAATGTTGTCCAGTGACATAAAAGGTTGGTGCATAAAATGAGAAGGATGGGGCTGGGGGAGAATGTGTGCATGTGGGTAAGTAACTGTCTCAGTGATAGGAAACAGAGGGTGGTTATTAACCCCTTAAGGACCGGAGGTTTTTCCGTTTTTGCATTTTCGTTTTTTGCTCCTTGCCTTTAAAAAATCATAACTCTTTCAAATTTACACCTGAAAATCCATATGATGGCTTATTTTTTGCGCCACCAATTCTACTTTGTAATGACGTCAGTCATTTTGCCCAAAAATCTATGGTGAAGCGGGAAAAAAAATCATTGTGCGACAAAATTGAAAAAAACCCGCTGTTTTGTAACTTTTGGGGGCTTCCGTTTCTACGTAGTACATTTTTCGGTAAAAATGACACCTGATATGTATTCTGTAGGTCCATACGATTAAAATGATACCCTACTTATATAGGTTTGATTTTGTCGGACTTCTGGAAAAAATCATAACTACATGCAGGAAAATTAATACGTTTAAAATTGTCATCTTCTGACCCCTATAACTTTTTTATTTTTCCGTGTATGGGGCGGTATGAGTGCTCATTTTTTGCGCCGTGATCTGAAGTTTCTAACGGTACCATTTTTGCATTGATAGGACTTATTGATCATTGATCTTTTTATTCATTTTTAAATGATATAAAAAGTGACCAAAAATGCACTATTTTGGACTTTGGAATTTTTTTGCGCGCACGCCATTGACCGAGCGGTTTAATTAATTATATATTTTTATAACTCGGACATTTCCGCACGCGGTGATACCACATATGTTTATTTTTATTTTTATTTACACTGTGTTTTTTTTTTTATTGGAAAAGGGGGGTGATTCAAACTTTTAATAGGGGAGGAGTTAAATGATCTTTATTCACTTTTTTTTTCTCACTTTTTTTTTGCAGTGTTATAGGTCCCATAGGGACCTATAACACTGCACACACTGATCTTCTATGTTGATCACTGGTTTCTCATAAGAAACCAGTGATCAACGATTCTGCCGCATGACTGCTCATGCCTGGATCTCAGGCACTGAGCAGTCATTCGGCGATCGGACAGCGAGGAGGCAGGAAGGGGCCCTCCCGCTGTCCTGTCAGCTGTTCGGGATGCCGCGATTAGCCGCGGCTATCCCGAACAGCCCGACTGAGCTAGCCGGGAACTTTCACTTTCACTTTTAGCCGCGCGGCTCAGCTTTGAGCGCGCGGCTAAAGGGTTAATAGCGTGCCGCGATCGGCGCTGCGCGCTATTAGAGGCGGGTCCCGGCTTCACTATGACGCCGGGCCCGCCATGATATGACGCGGGGTTACTGTGTAACCCCGCGTTATATCAGAAGAGCAGGACCAAGGACGTACCGGTACGTCCTTGGTCCTTAAGGGGTTAATGGTACTTATTCTGATTGGGTGACTGTTACTAGTGGGGTACCAAAGGGGTCAGTCTTGGGTCCTGTTCTATTTAATATATTTATTAATGACCTTGTAGAGGGGTTGAATAGTAAAGTAGCAATCTTTGCAGATGATACTAAACTCTGTAAAGCGGTAAACACTATGGAGGACAGTGCACTGTTACAAATGGATCTGGATAGGTTGAAAGTTTGGGCTGGGAAGTGGCAGATGAGGTTCAACACTGATAAATGTAAGGTAATGCACATGGGGAGGAAAAATCCGGGCTGAGATTATCTATTAAATGGGAGAACACTTGGGACGACTGACATGGAAAAGGACTTGGGATTCTTAGTTAATAGTAAATTTAACTGTAGTGACCAGTGTCGGGCAGCTGCTGCCAAGGCTAATAAAATCATGGGGTGCATCAATAGGGGCATAGATGCCCACGGCAAGGAAATAATTCTACCACTGTACAAATCACTAGTCAGACCACACATGGAATACTGTGTACAGTCTGGGCACCAGTGTACAAGAAAGATATAGTGGAGCTGGAGAGGGTTCAAAGACATGCAACAAGAGTAATACGGGGAATGGGAGGACTACAGTACCCAGAAAGATTATCAGAATTAGGGTTAATTAGTTTAGAAAAAAGAAGGCTTAGGGGAGACCTAATAACTATGTATAAATATATCAGGGGACAGTACAGAGATCTTTCCCATGATCTATTTATACCCAGGACTGTATCTATAACAAGGGGGCATCCTCTACATATAGAGGAAAGAAGGTTTCTACACCAGCACAGACGGGGGTTCTTTACTGTAAGAGCAGTGAGACTGTGGAATTCTCTCCCAGAGGAGGTGATCATGGTGAACTCGGTAAAAGAGTTCAAAAGGGGCCTGGATGCATTTTTGGAGAGTAACAACATTACAGGTTATGTATAATAGATTTATAGGGACGGAACGTTGATCCAGCGATCTATTCTGATTGGCATATTGGAGTCAAGAAGGAATTTTTATTTCTAGTATGAGGGTTTTTTGCCAAACTCTGGATCAACTCAGTAGGGACTCATTAGGGATATAGGTTGAATTTGATGGACTCTGGTCTTTTTTAAACCTTTTGAACTATATGTTAGTATATGACATAAAGCTCCTTGTTGGATATCTTATTAAAATACCTTTATTTGCTGTTTTCATGACACATTCTGCACACAGTCCACATTTTGCACACGGTCCACATTCTGCACAAAGCACTTTATAGGGAGAGCTAATTGCCTTTATTGGATCTTCCAGACTTACTGTCACCTGTATTGTCTTTACTGCCCCTTCCCTCTGTGACGTCCTTCCTATAAAAGAAGTCACTTGTTCCTCAATAAAGAGAGATTGATTTTATACCTTAAAGGGGTACTCCGGTGAAAACCTTTTTTCTTTTAAATCAACTGGTGGCAGAAAGTTAAACATATTTGTAAATTACTTCTATTAAAAAATCTTAATCCTTCCAGTACTTATTAGCTGCTGAATGCTACAGAGGAAATTCCTTTCTTTTTGGAACACTGATGACATCACGAGCACAGTGCTCTCTGCTGACATCTCTGTCCATTTTAGCAACCATGCATAGCAGACATATGCTAAGGGCAGCATGGTGGCTCAGTGGTTAGCATTGCTGCCTTGCAGTGCTGGGGACTTGGGTTCAAATCCCACTAAGGACAACAATAAATAAAGCATTATTATTATTATTATAATGTCAGCAGAGAGAACTGTGCTCGTGATGTCATCAGAGAGCATTCCAAAAAGAAAAGAATTTCTTCTGTAGTATTCAGCAGCTAATAAGTACAGGAAGGATTAAGATTTTTTAATAGAAGTAATTTACAAATATGTTTGACTTTCTGCCACCAGTTGATTTAAAAGAAAAAAGGCTTTAACCGGAGTACCCCTTTAAGACTGGTGTTGCCTGGTTCTTTGGATAAGGGGATGCGATATTCTCTAGTTCTGCCTAGGGATAATGCATGTGGTATGCTGGGGCTTGTCATTTGGAAGGAGAAGTTGCTCTGGCGGAGGGGTACACTGAGAGGTCCCTGGCCAGTCCATCAAAGGGGTGATCAAAACTTTTATTAGGGAAGACGCTTAATTACATTTAAGGGCTGATCGGATAAACCAAAGGCAGGAAGGGACCCTCTGCTCGCCATTTGAACTGATCAGGACACCGGAATTTTGCTATGGTGGACTTGTCCAGCTCAGAGGGCATTTTAGATAGATGTCCATTGTTCAGGTATATAAAAAACTTACCTGGCAGGGGATATACCAGGATCACCAAGGTCTGAAGAACTCCCAGCACATGATAGAGATTTTGCATAGTACGATTACAGTACTTTTCATTCTTATTAGAACCACAATTCTCAAGAGCATACCACCTAAAGATCTTCTCTTGGTACTGCCTCGGAACATCGGAAGAAGGAGAAGATCTTGAAGACTCCAGCTCTGGAAGAAGCCGATGAAGACCTTCAAAGAAGTGAATTGGCGGTGAATTCCGGAACTTCGGCGAAGATGAAAGTGGCGCAGAATCTTCTCGGAGAAGCTCTGCTCCTCTGGAGAAGATTTGCATAGCTCCTTCCACCTGAAACGGATTTGCATAGCTCCTCTCACCCGGGAAAGAAGACTTTGTGAAGACTCTCCAAAAGAAGAAAATAGCCTGCTGGAAGAAGCCATGGCCTCAACCAGCAAGTCGACCCAGAAGGAAGCTGCAGGGCAAAGCTTGGAGGCCTAGCCCCAAACCCAGCCATCTTCAACCTCCACCTCAGCAAGGCAGAAGGACAGCAGAACCCCCAATCAAGAAGCTCCAGCCCTGGATAAGGCAGACTGTTGCCCAGAAGCTCAAGCCAGTGGATGGAAGGGTGCTGGACATGTCCCACGACGTGTTCTGCAAGAAGATGCTTGTGAAACAAGGCTTCTCCTCAGCGGAAACCCTTGACATAGCAACATTCACGAATTACCCAATGTATTACCCAATGCATGCGTCGTATGTCTTAGGGGGGGATTAAACTGGCAGAGTCACTGGTAGAGAAGGATCTGGGTGTACTTGTAGATCACAGACTACAGAATAGCATGCAATGTCAGGCTGCTGCTTCCAAAGCCAGCAGGATATTGTCATGTATCAAAAGAGGCATGGACTCAAGGGACAGGGACATAATACTCCCCCTTTCTAAAGCATTGGTACGGCGTCACCTGGAATATGCTGTTCAGTTTTGGTCACCTGTCCATAAAAGGGACACTGTGGAGCTGGAAAGGGTGCAGAGACGTGCGACTAAACTAATTTGGGGCATGGAACATCTTAGCTATGAGGAGCGATTAAAGGAGTTACAATTGTTTAGTCTTGAGAAGAGACGTTTAAGGGGGGATATGATAAACGTATATAAGTATATTAATGGCCTATACAAAAAATATGGAGAAAAACTGTTTCAGGTTAAACCCCCCCAAAGGACGAGGGGGCACTCCCTCCGTCTGGAGAAGAAAAAGTTTAGTCTCAAGGGGCCTTCTTTACCATGAGAACTGTGAACTTATGGAACAGTCTACCTCAGGAACTGGTCACAGCAGTAAAAATTAACAGCTTTAAAACAGGATTAGATACATTCCTGGAACAAAATAACATTAATGCTTATGAAGAAATATAAAATCCCATCTCTTCCCCAATATCGCGCCACACCCCTACCCTTCAATTCCCTGGTTGAACTTGATGGACATTTGTCTTTTTTCGACCGTGCTAACTATGTAACTATTTAAAGGCCATCTGAGGTACATTGTCACATGGTCACCCACAACACTCAACACCAAAAGATTAGACCATATTGGACAAGGAAAACAATGATATAGAAAAAAGTATACATTTTATTGAATTACAATAAATTTTAAAAAGACATATAAAAAACACATAATGGTACAACAACAGAGCTCAGGCAGATGAGTGGAGGGTAGAGGCATCAATTAGATATAATAAAATATTGCTCCTATAAAGGATTATAAAGGGCCATTTACTACATCTGTGCCTAATGGATGATAAGTTATACAAAAACTAGCAGCAGGTATTTCCACAAATGTGTGCACTGATACTATAACACGAACATGAAAAAAGGGTAATAACCACTTAAATGTTGCTCAGTATCAAAAGGACTTCAGAAATTAAGTAACAAAGGAAGATCATGTACCCTACAGAGCAATGCCTCTTACCTCCTACCCCAAATGCGTTTTTCGCAATGTGGCTTCATGTTTTCCTTGTCCAATATGGTCTAATCTTTTGGTGTTGATAGCAACATTCATGTGTGGGATCTTCCACATTACCTTCACCACCATCAGCACCTGTAGAAGATACTGGGAGACTTTCTCTAGCTTTGTGGGCAACTGCCCTATCCAAAGAGAGGAGAGGCGGGTGACGGTCTCAATTCGGAACCCACACACCCCCGGCAAGGACATCCCAATGTTCCTGAGGCGCTTCTGCACCGTGGTGAAGGAGCCCACTCACATCCTGAACTCCCTCTGATTCTGGACCTGCAAGTGGTCTGTGGTTGTCAGACTAAACAAGGACCTTTACTCTGCAGACGGATTACAACACCTGCCACCGACATTCTCCTTGGGCAACTCCACAGGACTTATTTTCTACCTGGACATGCCAGAGACCTGCAAGAGATGTGTCAAGAAGGGCCGCGAGAGTAAGGACTGAGAGGAAGATGCCTGCAGGTTTTGCCGAGTGACAGGTCACACGACGAAGAATTGCCTGAAGAGCAAGACTTGCAACCTCTGAGAACTGGCAGCCCACAGCTAGAAGGACTGCCCCCAGAGGGAGAGAACATGGGCATCTGTGGCAGGGAAAGCACCGAAGCCAGCCCCAGCTCCAGAGCCAGCAGCACAAAAGGCCATACAGACCAAGGAGGGTAAGAAGGCAAAAACCACCACCCCATCCCTGGCCCGGCCCATCTCTCCTCTGACCCGTCCCAGGCACCAGAGAAGGGGAACCGCCTGACCGGAGTGGTAGCTAGTATCTGAACTAACTTTTCTTTTTTATTCCCATGGCTGATCTTAACATCTTTAGCATTAATGTGAGGAGTATTAGAGATAGGTTTAGATTTCAGACTGTGCTTACTGTCTGTGAGGTGTGATATTTACATGCTGCAGGAATGTGCTTTGTCCTCTTCTAGGTCTTACAACCATCTGGCCAGGCAGTGGTCTCACGGCCCTTCCTACTGGTCTGGTGGGGGTGACTGTAGATCTGTGGGGGTGGCCATCCTGATCAGGGGAGGAAACTTTGCACTTGATTCCATCCAGGAGCTCGTCTGTGGCAGACTTCTTGTCGCAGGTGGTTCTTGGGAGGGTGAGCCCGTGCGGCTCATCAATGTGTATGCCTCCCTTGAGAAGAATGTCAGACTGGAGGTTCTCCAGACCCTGTGGGCTCAGCTTGCCACCACTAGGGCAGTAGTGTTGGGTGGTGACTTCAACTGCCCCATTGAGGTGGTATGGCGCAGTTCTGGCACATCCGCCAATCTTGACATGATGTCCAAGCTGATGATCGAGATGGTGACAGAGGCATCTTTGCAGGACGTTGTTGGGTCCATTGGGAACGGCTCCATAAACTATACGTGGAACCGCCCCGATGGCTCGCTCCGTTCTCGGATAGACTTCATCTTTACTTCGAGAGCAGTATAGTCCCCTGCTTCTTCTCTGACCACAGTGCCATTCGATTTTGGGGGACTCTGGGCCATGGATTTCCACCTAGCCCAGGCTCCTGAAATTTTAGTTGTGCCCTGTTGGACAATACCACACCCCTACAAGTGTATTGGCTGGACCAGGGACCGCTCTGATCGGTCCTTGGTCGGCTAGCAGTGAGTTGCGGCTGTCTTTGACAGTTAAAGTTCCTGATGGATATATCCGTCATGTTGTGGGAATAAGCACCCACTCATGGCAAATGTATCCATCACTGGGTGTTAAAAATAAATAAAAAAAATCTTTTAAAAAATGGTTTATTTTGTTGGGGGAGGGGGGTGGGGGGTGAAGTTGGGTGATAGTCCCTATTCATACTGCATTTCTGCAGTATAGGTGTCCGTTGTCATGTCAAAAAAGGGATGTCAATGCATACTGTAGCAGTCTCATTCAGAAATGAATGGAGCTGCTACAGAGTATACGTCAGCATCAGTTTTTTTGACGTGATGCTGACGGATACCTCTAACATACTGCTGGAACGCAGTATGAACAGGACGAAGTGTAGGGTCACATAAAGTGCATCCGCAGCATATTTCAAACCCCAAATGCCCCGGCAGTCACAAGGGCAAGATCACTGCTGCGGCTGAGTAGCTCAGTGTGTCTGCTCATGACTGCCGGAGGGAAATCCGCCACTATAAGCGGACACACAAAGCTACCCAGCTGCAGCAGGGAGCTCATTATTGTGACTGCTGGCGGGCATCCACAGCATGTAATATTGGCTGTAAGAGTTAAACTGCCGGAACAAAAGTTTACTTCGGTATGAGTCTTCTAATTATAAAGAATTATTGGCAGTCCTTCGTGCTCTGCATACAATTGGACACACTATCTCTCAGAAAAATGTAAAAATTCCTTCAGAAAATTAAACTATTGTGGCACTTATAAGTAGACAGGGCACAACTAAGAGCCCTCATCTGATGTCTCTCTCTTCCCATGTCCTCTCCTATTCAGAAAAAAACCTAGCGTCAATATCAGCGGTTCATCTAAAGGGCTCTCTAAACACCAGGGCAGACTGTCTGAGCAGACATTGTCTCCATCAGGGAGAGTGGCACCTAAACAAGGACATATTCAGGAAAATTTGTGTACTTTGGGGCGATCTTCAGATAGATCTGTTTGCCACCAGAGAGAATGGCCAAGTAAAGCAGTTTCACTCCCTGTCCCCCTCAGAGAACCCTACAGCAGTATATGCAGGGGCGTACCTAGAGCATTTGCCCCCCCCCCCAAACCCTTTCGCCCCCTTAATTACACCCCCTCCCAGGAGAGGATCGACAACACTCGGGGCCCACGGACCAAAAAAAAGCAAGGGCCCCTACTAGGCTCTGCAGATCGTCAATCTTCTGCCACGCCCCCTATTCCACCTAAATCCCACACACAATAAACTAAAATTTATATATATAAGAAACACTTTAACGTAGGTAAATTTCCATGACCAATAATACTGGTATACAAGGAGTAAATATATACCACCACACAATAATTGGATAATGCCGCCATACTGTACTGAATAAAACCACCATACACAGAGCAGTATACTATAAAGGATCTGTATACAATATAAGTGATTATATACAGGACCATATGGCAGTAGATATCAGTTGTACACAGGATGTGTATACCATATAATTGATTATATACAGAACCATATGGCGGTAGATATCAGCTATACACAGGATGCATATACCATATAAGCGATTACAGTTACATTTTGGGACTCACAATTACGTATTTTCTGATCAGCGGCGTCCGCTTTCCGTTTCTTCTCCATCCGGATAAGGCTGGGTTCACACCACGTTTTTCAAATACGGTTACCGTATACGGTTTTCCGCTAAAAAACGTATGGCATCAACCGTATGCAACCATATACAACCGTATGACTCCAAATTAAAACGTATACGGTTTTTCCCCGTACGGTTCTATCCGTTTGCATCAGTTTTTGCCAACGGTTTTGCTATTTTGTTGGAATTAGTTTTCCAGCAATTTAATAAAGTTACTATTGTTCTATTGAAATTCCAATCTGCGCATGTGTCAACTCCAAAAACGGATTAGAAAAACCGTGTGCAACCGTATTCTGAAATTCTGTGTACGGTCCTCATAGACAACAATGTTAAAAGAACCGCATACGGTTCGCATACGATTTTCCAACCGGAGGCAAAAACGTGGTCGACAGCGTTTTTGCCTACGGTTGAAAAATCAGCAAAACCGTATCCGAGGCAAAACGGATGCAACCATACACAACATTTGGAATACGGTTTACAATGCATTCTCTATGCATACGGTTTCGAATACGGTCGGATACGTTTTTTTGTGGAAAACCGTATACGGTTACCGTATTTGAAAAACGTGGTGTGAACCCAGCCTAAGACCGCCATGTGGATCTCTTAACATCTGCAGGAAAAACATGTCAGACTCTGCATTTTTCCAGTGCCCTCCACTCCTCTACACAATCTTTCCATCTATAGGCCCACAAACTGTAATAATGCCCTCCTTGGTGTCCTGCACAGTAAACGGGCAGGTAGGTAGGTAGGTAGGTAGCCAGGTAAATAGGTAACTAGGTAGGTAGATCATGAAGCCAGATATGTAGGTAGGTGACAAGTTAGGTAGGTAGGTAGCTAGCTAGGTAGTTAGGCAGCCATGCATGAAGGCCAGGTATGTACATAGTTAGGTAGCTGGATATGTAGGTAAGTAGTTAGGCATCCAGGTATAAAGTTAGGTAGCCCCCCTTCCCTGTAAGTATAGGCAGCAGAGTTAAACCCCTTTCCCAATAGGTATAGGAACAGAGTTAACCCCCCTTTCTCCTTAGGTATAGGCAGCAGAGTCCCCCCACCCCCTTTCCCCGTAGGTATAGGAAGAGTTAAAAAACCCCTCCCCCGTTTACCATAGGTATAGTCAGAGTTAAACCCCTTTTTTCCCATACTTAAAGGCAGATTCCCCCCCCCCTCTTCCCCATTGGTATAGGCAGAGTTACCTTCCCCTCCCCTCTTTCCCATAGGTATAAGCAGCTACACCCCCCTTTCCCATAGGTATATGCAGTTACACCCCCCCCTTTCCCATAGGTGTATATGCAGTTACACCCCCCCTTTCCCATAGGTGTATATGCAGTTACACCCCCCTCTTTCCCACATGTATATGCAGCTACACCCCCCCTCTTCCCCATAGGTATATGCAGTTACACCCCCCTCTTTCCCACATGTATATGCCACTACACCCCCCCCTCTTCCCCATAGGTATATGTAGAGTAACCCCTCCCCTTCCCAATAGGTATATGTAGAGTTGATAAAAAAAAAAAAATGATGCTCACCTGATATCCCACCTGCAGAGCTGCAGATGCGGCTCACACAGAGGGGACGCCTTCTCCTGTATGTGCGTGTATCGCGCATACAGGAGAAGGCACCGCTGTCTGCTGGGGATCTGGGACGAGTGTCCCGGATCCTCAGTAGTGGCGGCGGTGGCGGTGGGTCAGTCCACCCCTGGCACCCCCCTTGTGAGTGGCACCCGGGGTGGGCCGCCTCCCCGCCCCCCCCCTTAGTACGCCACTGAGTATATGCACTGTCCCAGTATTGAAAGTGGAGTCTGAGCTATGCATTCCCTCCACTAGCATTAATACCAAGAGTTCTAAAAAAAGATTCAGGAAGACAGGGCGAGGGTTATTCTCATAGCTCCATTCTGGCCCCGCAGGGCATGGTTCTTCTGCCTTTGGGTGATGTCATTAACAGACCCCTGGGTCTTACCGGAACAGCCGGATCTTTTGTTTCAGGGTCCTATATTCCATCCAGATACTCACAGTCTGCACCTAACTGCATGGAATTTGAAAGGGTAATTCTGAGAAACAAAGGGTTATCTGACTCAGTCATCTCAACATTACAATCAATTAGGAAGCCTGTGACCTCTGCAATCTACTTCAAGATCTGGAAGGCTTACTTAAATTTTGTAAAACCATCCCTGGTGGACTTTGACAAACCCAATATTGCATCAATCCTGGATTTTCTTCATAAAGGTTTAGAAAAAGGACTTAAGTTAGCTACTCTCAAAGTACAAGAATCAGCCCTAGGATCTTTGTTCACTCAGTCTATAGCTAGTCATCCATGGATTATAAGATTCTTTAAGGCAACCAAAAGACTCCAGATTAAAAAAAAAAACCTAAAACTCCTCCTTGGGATTTAACTTTAGTTCTCAACATGTTGGGGAAGATTTATTAAAACCTGTCCAGAGGAAAAGCCCAGTTGCCCATAGCAACCAATCAGATCGCTTCTTTCATTTTGCAGAGGCCTTTTCAATAATGAAAGAAGCGATCTGATTGGTTGGTATGGGCAACTCAGCAACTTTTCCTCTGGACAGGTTTTGATAAATCTCCCCCGTTATGTGGTGAACCCTTTGAGCCAGTTTCTTCTATTGCTATCAGAAACCTGACTTTGAAGACTGCTCTCCTGATAGCTGTTACCTCTGCTCGTAGAGTAGGTGAAATAGCAAATTTTTCATAGTTTTCAGGACTGACCCAGCGTTTTTGCCAAAAAATGGTATCTAGTTTTCATTTATCCCGGGAGATAAACTTACCCTCATTTTGTAGCAATCTGTAAAATGACAGGGAAAAATCTTCTTCATATGCTGGATGTCAGGAGATGTGCTCTTTCTTATTTGGAAAGAACTAAAGATTTTAGGATATCAAATAGACTTTTTGTCCAAGAGGGGAGGAGCCGAGAGGGGAGGAGCCTTGATAGACCAAATCTGTAAGGCAGCCACCTGGTCGTCTCTCCACACTTTTTTTCGCCACTATAGGTTGGACATGGAGAACTGTTCTGATTTATCATTTGGTCGTAAGGTTCTCCAAACTGTTATCCCACCCTAATCTTGGTCTCTGGTATTCTCTCAGATGGTGCTGTCATGGCGATGGGAAAAGCTGGTAATTACTCACCGGTAATTCTGTTTTCACGAGCCATGACAGCACCGCTTCATTCCCACCCTTTTGTTTTTCTAAATAGTTCCTTTTTCATGGGTGCTTAGATCACTTGGGTGTAGCATATTAAAATGTATATATTTCTTTGTTCAATTATGATTATGACTGTTATTACTAACGAAGTAGGAAGGCTCTTCTAGGTCTTTGCAACTCACTGAGGATGGAGAGGAGAGGGCTTCCTTTTATTCTCAAAGGTTTCCTGTCCCTATGGGTGGAGTTTCTCTCTTTCAGGTGGTGCTATCATGGCTTGTGAAAACAGAATTACCGGTGAGTCAGGGAGGAGCTGGAGGAGACCGAAAAGGCACTTTGAGGATGAATCCAAGCAAATTGTCTTTCATTCAAGGTGGAGAACCTGGAAAAGGGTGAGAAGTGTAATTCTTGCTGGCCACATGCCCCTGACTGAACTGCAAGATGAGACCGTACACATGAGGAGGGGCAAGGAGGAGGTGATGGGGGTCATCTCAGACTTCTACAGCAATCTCTATGCCCCAAAGTCATCCGACCCCAAAGCCGCCGAGAGGTTACTGTCAGGTATCACTAACGTTGTTGATCCCGCAGGTGCCGTGACTATGGACAATCCCTGCAAGGGAGCTTCTCTCTGCCACTAAATCCTTTATGCCCGTCAGAACCCGGGGCAGTGATGGTCTCCCGGCCGAGCTCTATGTAGCACTGGGGGACCTGATCTGTCCAGACCGGTTGGAGGTGTACGAGGAGATGGTGGGGGGCAGAATGCCTTAGTCGTTGAGAGAAGGGATGATCACGATCTTGTATAAGCGGAAGAGGGAGAGAACAGCATTTCTTGTTTCCATATCTTGGAAGAGGGAGAGATGTGACATGAAAAATTGGCGTCCCATCTCTCTCCTGAACGTGGACTACAAGATCCTCGCCAAGGTGCTAGCCAACAGGCTGAAATCTGGGCTGATCGTCCATCTGGACCAGACCTGTGGCATCCCCGATCGCGGGATCGCCGATAGCCTTGCCCTTGTAAGAGACACGGTCCATTACATCCAGGACCGAGGCATTTGACCGTGTCACCCACGTTTTCATGGGCAGGGCTTTGCGCAGGCTGGGTCTGGGGAAGATGTTTTACTCTTTTGTGAATCTCATGTATTTTGATATTTGCAGCACGATGTTGGTGAACGGCTGGAAGATTGACCCCTTCCCAATTCTTTCAGGGGTCAGACAAGGCTGCCCTCTTTCACCTCTTCTTTTTGTTTGTGTTATAAAGCTCTTCGCTGAGTCTATCTGGCAGAATGGAGCGATCAGAGGGATCACTGCACCAGGACCAGATAGCTACAAGGTCAAGTGCTCGCTCTACATGGGCGACGTGACCGTGTTCTTCGCTGACCGGCATTCGGTGACTGCACTTGTCCAGACCTGCGAGGACTTCGGCAAATCTTTGGGGGCAAAAGTCAACTGCCTGAAGAGTCAACTCTTCTGGGAATGGCACCTGGCTTCTTCCACCCCCTACCTCTTTACTGTTAAACCAGACTTCATCCAAATCTTGGGAGTCTGGTCTAGGAAGCAGCACTTAAGTCTTGGCAAGACTGACTGGCAAAAATGAACTCTAAGATCAGACTGTGAAGCTCCAGAAAGCTTTCGATGGAGGGCAAAACACTGGTCTTGTGCAGTGAAGTTTTGCCTGTGCTCCAATACACTGCACAGGCCTGGCCTCCCCATGCCACCATTTGCAAGGCCATCACCCGTACCGTGTTTCACTTAATCTGGAGCAAAATGGACAGAGTCAAGCAGACTGATAAGTAAGGAGCCCCGCAAGGGTGGGAAGGGAATGCCTGATATCCCCACTTTGCTTCGGGCTTCCTTTGCATGTGTCAGCATGCAGTAGACTCTTGTAGAAAAGAGTCATCTCAGCGGGCAGGTCCATGTCGCACTTGTTTCTCTTGTCCCTCTGGACAAGTGGGACAGCTCCATCTCTTACAACTGGAACACTCCCTGGTTCTATGGGGATGTTGTCCGGTTTGTGAGGGAGCACCAGCTGGAGGGACTGAAGCCTGATCTGTGGAAGCCAAAGACCATCGACAAGCTCATCCAAGCTAAGGACTTGTTGGAGCTCGTTCCGGCCATGGCAGAGACTGTGTTTACCAATGTGGGTTCAAAGTGGCTTACCAATGGAGATAAGGACTTGTCATGGATGGCCATTAACCCCTTAAGGACTCAGGGTTTTTCCGTTTTTGCACTTTCGTTTTTTCCTCCTTACCTTTTAAAAATCATAACCTTTTCAATTTTCCACCTAAAAATCCATATTATGGCTTATTTTTTGAGTCGCCAATTCTACTTTGCAGTGACATTAGTCATTTTACCCAAAAATGCACGGCAAAATGGAAAAAAAAATCAACGGGCTTCCGTTTCTACGCAGTGCATATTTCGGTAAAATTAACACCTTATCGTTATTCTGTAGGTCCATACGGTTAAAATGATACCCTACTTATATAGGTTTGATTTTGTCGCACTTCTGGAAAAAATCATAACTACATGCAGGAAAAGTTATACGTTTAAAAATGTCATCTTCTGACCCCTATAACTTTTTTATTTTTCCACGTACAGGGCGGTATGAGGACTAATTTTTTGCACCGTGATCTGAAGTTTTTATCGGTATGATTTTTGTTTTGATCAGACTTTTTGATCACTTTTTATTCATTTTTTAATGGTATAAAAAGTGAACAAAATACGCTTTTTTGGACTTTGGAATTTTTTTGCGCGTACGCCATTGACCATGCGGTTTAATTAATGATATATTTTTATAGTTCGGACATTTACGCACGCGGCGATACCACATAGGTTTATTTATTTTTTTTTTTACACTGTTTTTTTTTTTATGGGAAAAGGGGGGTGATTCAAACTTTTATTAGGGAAGGGGTTAAATGACCTTTATTAACACTTTTTTTTTTACTTTTTTTTTTGCAGTGTTATAGGTCCCATAGGGACCTATAACACTGCACACACTGATCTCTCATCCTGATCACAGGTGTGTATTAACACGCCTGTGATCAGTGTTATCGGCGCTTGACTGCTCCTGCCTGGATCTCGGGCACAGAGCAGTCATTCGTCGATCGGACACCGAGGAGGCAGGTAAGGGCCCTCCCGGTGTCCGGTCAGCTGTTCGGGATGCCGCGATTTCAACGTGGCGGTCCCGAACAGCCTGACTGAGCAGCCGGGTCACTTTCACTTTCACTTTAGAAGCGGCGGTCAGCTTTGACCACCGCTTCTAAAGGGTTAATACCGCACATCGCCGCGATCGGCGATGTGTGGTATTAGCCGCGGGTCCCGGCCATTGATGAGCGCCGGGACCGACGCGATATGATGCGGGATCGCGGCGCAATCCTGATTCATATCGCGGGAGCCGGCGCAGGACGTAAATATACGTCCTGCGTCGTTAAGGGGTTAAGGGAGGACTGTTTCTTAGGTCATTCATGCATGCCCGTGACATGTGCAGAACCCGGTACTGCCCCCGGTGCCCCTTTGTGGAGGAAACATCTTTGCACATGTTTTGGCAGTGCCCCTTTACGCAGGGTCTGTTGGACGCCCTGGAACATTAACCTAGAGTCTCTGTACCCAGGAACTGCCTAACGTACCATTCGGTGCTTTACGGTCTGTTCCCTGGGACCCACGATGTAGGGACCATCCAGGAGGCCTGGCACCTTATGAACTGTTTTAAGGTAGCTGTGTGGCTTGCCAGGAACCGCCTCATGATCAACAGGGAGAACATGTCCGTCCGGAACTACCGCAGGTTCATCCGGAGACTGCTCAGAGACTATTCCATCTTGGACAGCCTGGCCGTCGATGAAGAAGAGGAGTGAAGACCCCTCTCCTTCCCCATGTCCCCCTGAAGATGTGTCCCAGTAGTGTCGGCCCTGTGATCCGCTCCCTCCCCACCCCACAGTCGCCCACTCCCCCATGCCCCCAGACCCGCCCCGTAGCCCACGCCCCCACCTTAATCACAGATTTTTGCTGTGTATTGTACTGTCATGCTTTGTGTGATTGTAATTTATTGTATGACTTGTAATGACTGAACTATCAATAAAGCTCTTTCAATAATGGTTCTTTGGATAAGGGTATGCAATATTCTCTAATTCTGCCTAGGGATATTGACTGTGGTATGCTGGGGCTTGTTGTCTGGAAGGAGAAGTCGCTTTTTGTGGAGGGGGCCACTGAGAGGTCTTTGGTCGGTCCATCACAGGGGTGATCAAAACTTTTATTAGGGAAGGGGCTTAATTACATTTAGGGGCTGATCGGATAAACCGGAGGCAGGAAGGGACCGTTCGCTCGCCGTCTGAACTGAACAGGACACTGCAATTTTGCTACAGTGGACCTGTACTCACCTCCAGCGCTCCTGCTGTGCCCTGCCTTGGTCCCCGGGTGCAATCCTCTTCCTGAGCAAAAGTGTGGCGCTTGGTTACATCCTCATTCTGTATTATACTCCCAGGGCTGTAGTCACTATCCTAAGTTATATTTAATTGTAGTCCAGAGCTGCCACTGATATAAGAGCATCACATTAGTCTCCTTACTAGTTTCCTTAGGAGACTAGGTAAGTGGCCTGCTGCTTCCATGGAAATTAATGTAATGAGACCTTGCATTTACTCCAATGGATAGATTTTTCCCAATGGGTGCCACCCATTGAACAAAATCTCACTATTTCAGTGAATGCAAGGTCACATTACATTACTTATCCTTTACTAATCCTGAGTTATATTGTGTATTATATTCCAAAACTGCACTCACTATTCTGCTGGTGTGGTCACTGTGTACATACATTACATTACTGATCCTGAGTTATATCCTGTATTATACTCCAGACCTGCACTCACTATTCTACATACATTACATTACTTATCCTGTACTGATCCTGAGTTATATCCTGTATTATACTCCAGAGCTGTACTAACTATTCTACTGGCGGGGGTCACTGTGTACATCTGAGTTATAGCCTATATTATACTCCAGAACCACTTTTTAAACTTCTTTTTTTTCTGGGCTTGCCTTGGGCGCAAAGGAGCTGGCTACATCTCTGGGTAACACCCCTGTATTGTAACATGCTAGATAGGTTGCAGCATTGTTGCTTTGTGCTAAAATGTTGTTGCTTTAGGCAAACTCCCACAAAGGTGTGACAGTGCATCTCTTTATGCACCACTGAAGCATCGCTACACCTGCACTCTCAGAGCGCTCACCTCCCCCCACATGCTCTCACATCCTAGTGACATAAGAGTGAAGAATTTAAATATTCAAGACAGGCGCGGGCTGTGGGCGGAGTATAGATGAGACAGGGGTGCTCGGGGAGCCAGCTGCCCACCTCCAATGCGTGCTGGAATGCAAAATGAAACTGTTAACATACATAAGTCTGCACAGAAGGCACCAAATAACCCTTCATTTTACAGCTATTCACCCGCACTATAACCCAGTATATTGGGTTTAGTGCGGGTGATCCAGCTGTCAGATTCTCTCTTTTTATATATATATTTTTTTATTGACCTTTTTTCAAACAAAACAAAATAAATCATCATAAATAAAAAAAACATCAAGGGAAATATAAAAGTATATAACAGCATCGTGAAGAGTAGCCAATCTGAAGGTTCACAATTCGAAGAGTACGTCAAAGAAGGTATATAAGGCACAGGACAACAATAGCGAGATTACATGAAGGCCTCTGAGATGTCCGTAAGTGAACAACAATACGAAGCATCCCCTCCCATCCTCCCCCCATGCAAGCCTGCACAGTGTTACCCAGCAGGAGAATTGGTCATTTTTTTTCCATGGGATAAGTTTATGCACAACAAGCACACTGAGGTATTGACTCAATCTTCACCTTTAATCTGTATAGACAGCATTCTAACATGACTTTTTCTGAGAGGCTCAGACTGTCCCTCCAGGAGCTGGTGGTTTCTCTAGTAGCCCACAACCAGCTAGGGCAAAGTTGTGGCAAACTCGTTTTAAAAATGCATAAATGTAATTTTTTTTTGCCATGCCCATACTATAGTTCCAGTACCTTCCTGTATTGCTGCAATCAAGAGAAGGGGAGGTAAAGAGGGCAACAGTTGTAGTAGCAAGGGGGTCTAATTAGCAGTATGTGTGGATGAGGGCTCATGGACAGAAGTTTGAGGTGACCCTAAGTAGCAGTCTTTGTGTGGAAGAGCGCCATAAACTGCAGTTTATAGGGGAAGCATGAGCAACAGTTTATTTGAAAGAGGGTGTATATTGGTGGGAGCCTACACTATATGGACAAGCGTATTGGGGCGCAACATCTTTATCATTCAATGCAGGTGTTTTATTTAGTAATTTATGCCCATGTGTAATTAAATTCAATAATCTACTAATGTAGTCTGCCTTTATAAATGTTTTGAAATGGATTGTTCTAAAGAGCTCAATGAATACTAATGATACTGTTATATGATGCCATTGTTGCAATATGTCAGTTCACAAAATGTCTTCCCTTCTAGGTCTTTAAAGGTCAACTGTGAGTAAAATTACTGGGAAGTTGAAACACTCCAAGTCAGCTACCAAATGGACACCACAACAGGTCACGCTGGAGTGCATATGGTATAAAAGAGGCCAAGGCTCTGTGGCATTTAGCGAATACCAGGATATTAAAGTTTGGTGGAGGTGGGATAATAGAATGGGGTTGTTTTTCAGGGGTTAGCCTAGGCCCCTTAGTTCCAGTGATGAGAAATCTTAATTATTTAGTATACCAAGGCATTTTGGACAACTGTATACTTCCAACTTTTTGGGAATAGGCCCATTACTTTTCTATTCCATTTATTTAAATCAATGGTAATCTGCTGCAGTGGAATTTCCAAGTGGAATATTTCTGTGGAATTCCTCTGGAAATTCCTCTGTGTGAACATAGCCTTAGATTGCATTCAGTTGAATGTTTCCTTGAACCACAGCTGTAGCTCAATAGTTAAAATTCAATTCGTAACACAACAAGAAGTCACAGTGTAACCCTGGATTATCAGAACCGGCTTCAATAGACCATTGACAAGATTACAATGGTGTTGCATCCTGGTAAATAGAACTTTCTATTCACCGTTCTGGTTGTGTCGTTTGTTCCGGTCAGTGCCATTGTAATCTTGCTGTTGGTCTATTGAAGCCGGTTCTGATAATCTGTTGTTCGGAGGCTGGAGGCTACAGACGGGATCGTTGTTGATTAAGCATTACGCACACATTATTGTTGTGTATGACTGTACACCACCAAACAGGATAAGCGGCACTTGGTCTCTGATCATTCTTTGTTTAAATCTTTTTATTGAACATTTTTTCAACATAACCATTTACAACTTTACAAATTAAGTCTCCAAGGAGACTCAGTACGTACACCAAAATCAACAGAGAACAGGTACACATACAACAACAAACAGATTCCAGGTTAGCAGCAATTCCGATGCACAATTACACAGAACAACATCAACTGTTTCCGCGATAAACCAAAACTTGACCCTAGGTGTTGTCACACCATCTAAGATCTAAAATACATAGATTCGGTCCAATATCTCCATATATTAGTAACCTTGGAATGTGAAGTCCCTTCTTGCATAGCAATTATATGTTCATATTTACAGGCAGTATTTACCGTATTTATAATTTCTTCTACTGGTGGGGTCAGCGGCGACTTCCAATGTCTTGTTATCACCAATTTAGAGACAATAAGTATTTTACATATGTTACGCCGAGCGCTCCGGGTCCCTGCTCCTCCCCGGAGCGCTCGCGGCGTTCCTCTCTCTGCAGCGCCCCGGTCAGACCCGCTGACCAGGAGCCCTGCACTGACATTGCCGGCGGGGATGCGATTCGCATAGCGGGACGTGCCCGCTCGCGAATCACATCCCAAGTCACTTACCTGTCCCGGCCCCCGGCTGTCATGTCCTGGCACGCGCGGCTCCGCTCCTTAGGGCGCGCGCGCGCCAGCTCTCTAAGCTTTAAAGGGCCAGTGCACCAATGATTGGTGCCTGGCCCAATTAGCCTAATTAGCTTCCACCTGCTCCCTGGCTATATTACCTCACTTCCCCTGCACTTCCTTGCCGGATCTTGTTGCCTTGTGCCAGTGAAAGCGTTTAGTGTTGTCCAAAGCCTGTGTTCCAGATCTTCTGCTATCCACATTGACTACAAACCTTGCCGCCTGCCCCGACCTTCTGCTACGTCTGACCTTGCCTCTGCCTAGTCCTTCTGTCCCACGCCTTCTCAGCAGTCAGCGAGGTTGAGCCGTTGCCGGTGGATACGACCTGGTTGCTACCGACGCAGCAAGACCATACCGCTTTGCGGCGGGCTCTGGTGAATACCAGTAGCATCTTAGAACCGGTCCACCGACACGGTCCACGACAATCCCTCGCTGACACAGAGGATCCACATCCAGCTAGCAGAATCGTGACAACATAGTTGTGGTCTGTATTCCGTTGGAAAATCAGAAATGCCTACTAATAATAATGCTAGTTTAGGTGTCAGGATTGTCATCAACGGGTGCGGAGTATTTATTCAACTCTTTGCCAGTAAGCCCTCAATATTGGACAGAACCATAAAATGTGTGATATTGTACCCCTATGGCCGCAATTCCTCCAAAATCCAGGAGAAACATTAGGATACATAGCGTGTAGCCGACTGGGAGGGTAGTACCAGCAGAATCTGGTTTTAACAGCTGCCTCTATTTGTGTCACCGACCTCAGGGTACTATGCGTCCACTTAGCCCCTCTCACCCACTCCTCAGGTGTGATCTCAGTTGCTAGTGTGATAGCCTGGGGGGGTGTAGGGTATGGGAAGTGTAGCTGTGCAGTAATTAAAGGGTGCTTGTTAACCCTTGCTATTCGTGATGTCAGGTTGAGGGCTCCTTAATAATGCATTTCCTACCGCCACCCTTCCCAAGAGCGATAGGGAGGCAGACAATAAGAATAGATTGTCCACAACCGGAGAGTTTTCTGAAACAGTATTAACTTTTACTGAAGGTTTTCTGCAAGCTTCAATAACATAACAGCCTCTCAGCATAACAACGGCTTTCCTTGGAGATTGACAAAGGTTGGGACTTTAGCATTTAGAGTCTTTTAGTACTGTGCGTTATTCCACTGGATATAGGGGTTTAGTTGTGGTCCAGTAGTCACGCTAGCATTAGCTGGGATTTAGATTTGAACTTGCGGTTTTGGTTCAGCTGAGGCCGGCAGGTTTTTGAGGCCTAGCGTGTCTTTGAAAGTTGCATAGCACCGTCCTGTTAGTCCATCATCCACGAGAGCAGCAACCCAAGAGAGTGACAATTGGACGCAGCTCCCTTATATGGGCAGGGGCTGGACTAATGCTAATTGGTCCATACTGATGTCAATCCCCATTACAAAGATTTGTGGGTAACACGTGACCCAAGGACCTCCAAAGGTCCTCCAACATACCAGAGAGGGCATTAGCATGGTCACATGACCGAAGGTCCTGCGACGCTGAACAAGGTAAGCACTATACATAACTATAACATATATATAATTATTAAATATATACATATATATTATTATTAGAGAGAGACTTGAGGAGAGGCGACTAGGGGGCTTTCCCACCTGAGGAACCCTACCTGAACGCAGTTACTCTGACTTTGGGGACCTCTACACTAGGTACGGTATGCAATACTGTACCGGGACATCTTACTAGCTCTTTAGACCACCTTGCGTAGGGGTTTTTGTCATAAGGTAGGGGCTCCACATCTAGCAATTGATAAATAGGTTTCAATCCCTTTAGATTAGTATTTAAAAGTCTAAGCAGCTCTGTAGAAAAGCGCCACTCCCCAGATTCTCATGACTGCAGGAAATGTCGAGTTTGCAAGTATTTATAAAAATCGGAGGAGGGTAGAGCATATTTAGTGCTTAGCGTGGAAAATGGATGCATACGACTCCCATCGTATAATTGCGAGACCTTAAGAATTCCCTTCTCTTCCCACACCTGCAGGGATAGGTTAGGAATACCCCGAGTCACTATTTCTAGAGGAGCGTGTGTGGGGAAATGTGGTTGTTGGTGTATACTAAAAAAATTTGCTAGTGACCAACTGCGAAGGCCCGCCCTAGTGAGCGGTGATATCTCAGTGTCGGGATCCAGATGCCACATAGAGAGAAATAAAATAGTCTTCGGTCACGATACTCTGCCTAGAGCACACTCCAGGTGGACCCATGGTCTGTCCAAGCTCCCTGACCAAAAGGCTTTTAATTGGGCTATCAATGTGGCGTGGTAGTATCTGCTGAGGTCTGGGAAGTCTAATCCCCCTTTATCTTTCCCTCTCATTAGTAATGTAGAAGCCACTCTACTTCCCCTACTGCCCCATATATATTCTAACAGTATTGACTGCACCTGTTTAAAAAAGGACCGCGGTATGCTCATAGGGAGCGTCCTATAGAGATATGAGTTTCGGCAATACTAACATTTTGAAGGCCGCAATTCTGCCAAAACAGGAGATCTCGAAGCGACCCATCTTTTCTAAATCTTGCTGTAAATTATGAACAAAGGGAACATAGTTGTATTTGTATAGCAAGGAGCAAGAGCACGTCACTTTAATCCCCAAGTATGTGATGGCATCTTGCCAATCTAATTTGTAAATGGTGGACAAATGTGAGTGTAGTTCTTGAGGAATGTGAATAGGAAGAACTTGAGATTTTTGTATGTTCAATTTGTAGTAAGATAATTTGCCAAAGCCCTCTAGTATATCCAATGCCCTCTGTAAGGAGCTCTCTGGGTTAGAGCGTCCAGTTAATACGGTCAAACGCCTTCTCTGCATCTAATGATAGAAACAAAGATGGAAGGCCCTGTCGTTCAACCACATGTAGCAGGTTTAAAACTCTCCTAGTGTTGTCGAACGCTTGGCGTTGTTGGACAAAACCCACCTGGTCTATGTTAACCAAATGGGGTAAGATCTTGGCCAATCTAATAGCCAGTAATTTGGCATAGATTTTTAAATCAATATTGAGCAAGATATGGGCCTGAAGTTGCTAGGGACATCCATAGACTTGCCCGGTTTGGGTAGGGTGATAATCAGGGTGGAGGTACGGTATTCGGGCGAGAAGTTTCCCGGATCTATTATCTGATGCGTAATATTTTGACTTGGTCCTCACCAATGTTTTTGCATATGATGTTAATAAAGCCTCTCTAATGTCTTCATCAGGTCAGCAGCTAACTGTGAGGAGGGATTTGCGATATTACTCCTTTCCAACAAATGCTGTTTTTGTAGTAGGTCATTTAGGTGAGCAGTTTGTTTCTTTTAAAGGACATGGCCCAGTTTTATGAAAGATCCACGTATGAACGCTTTATGAGCGTTCGATATTGTGGTAGTTGCTACGTCAGGTGTGACATTAAGCGAAAAATAAGATGCCAGGTCTCTCTCCAGTTCCTCACCATATTGAGGGTGATGCATGAGAAATGTGTTGCTTCTCCATATGTATGTCGGGGGGCAGGTATCGGTATCATGTAGTTCCAATAGGATTGGAGCATGGTCTGACCATGTGAAGTCTAAAATAGAGGTGGATTTTAATTTATTGAAAAGATCTCTGTTTACAATAAAAAGGTCTATCCAGGAGTATGTTTTATGAGTTGGGGAGTAATAAGTAAAATTACGTTCGGATGCGTGTGTCACACGCCATGCATAGTGAAATTCCTCCCTATGGAAGGCTGCCGAGAGAGACACATGCTGATGCCTGCTGGTAGAGGAGGAGTCAAGCTGAGGTCTAAGACCTTTTTTTTACATTTATTAACCAACCTACACAGCTTATTAAAGAATCTCAAAACTGGAAAAGACGAACTTCGAACTTTTCTGCAATAAATGCGTTTCCTGAGCGCAAAAAAATATCACATTTCGCCTTTCTCGCCTCTCCCCAAAGAAAGGCCCTTTTCTGAGGTGCATTCAACCCATTACAGTTAATAGATAAGACCTTTAAGCCCATTGAAGAGTCCAGAACATGAGGAGTGATGATTGTCTCTTAACAAAATGGCGGTGACATTTCTGTAGAACAGCCATAGTTGGATCTCGCATCAGCCACTACACACCTGGAAAAGAACACAGACAATCGAGACAGACACAAAGAAGAGAACAAAAAACAACAAAAGAATAGCTCCAAAAACAAGCGGGAGCTAACAGCACAAAGAAATTGGACGTTGCCATGTTGACGTCCATGTGTGGGGGAAGGACAGTTCCTCGAAGGCCAACCGGAAAGATGGCACGCATCATGCCACAATTACAGCAGGCTGAGCCCAATGAAGATTAGGGCGATCTACGGTGCCCTCTGTGGGAAGATCCCACACTTTGCCAAGCAGGTTGAACATGACCATGAGAGCGTTGCTGTGAGTCTACAATATGGATATCCCATTTCAAAGTAACGCCTCTTCAGGCAAACGGATGACATGTGTGGCATCTTGATAGGAGACAATCAGATGCGTTGGGTAGCCCTATTTGTAGGAAATCCCAGCATCCCTTAAAGCTTGAGTTACTGGGAGAAGACTCCGTCTGGTGTGTAAAGTAACAACTGAGAGGTCAACATAAATAGACACCTCATAGAATTTGGCTGGAAGGGTCTCCTTTTTTTCTGGCATGATTCATTAGCGCATCTTTGATATGATAAAAATGAATACGTGCCAGGACATCCCTTGGGATATTGTCTGGTAAATGGTTCGGCTTGGGGACCCTGTGGGCCCTATCAATTAGAAGGTCCCTTGGAGAGCATTCTGGAACCATAGATTTAATCAGGTCTTGGATATATGGATCGAGGTCTTTTGTTTGAACCTCCACTGGCACCCCCCTTAATTTGCGGTTGTTCCTGCGGGAGCGGTCCTCAATGTCCGCAATTTTCATCCGCAAATTTTGCACTTCTAATTCATAGTGGACATCTATGAGGGAATTATGAGACCCTGTCAGCTCTGCCATTTTAGTTTCAGCGTGGTCTACTCTTCCCTCTAATGCAGTCACTGAAGCCTGAAGAGGTTGTATAATGTGGATAATGTTGCTGTGAATAGATTTATTCAGCACCTGGAGCATTGTTTTTAATGTAGTCTCCGTCACCGGAGCTTCTGAAGTAGAGAGATCTGTAAAGGGGTCAGGAGAATCAGGTGGCCTTTCATGCAGGACCGAGTTTGCGACTGTCTGTGTAGGAGATGGCAGATGAAGTCTCAGTCTAGCTCGGCTACCATGAGACGAGGAGGCAGGGGATGCTGGGGCTGAGACACGCACCTGAGATAATGGCAAACGGGCTCCAGCGGTGCTGGGGATAGGAGCATCGGCATCCTCCTCTTCCCTTGCTTCCTGAGAGGGGAGAGAGTTGCTTCGGGCCCTGGGAGGGAGGTGTTCCGTCTCCTGAGGTAGGCGCTGAACGTTGCTGCACAGCAAACTCTGCAGGGAGGAAGCTGCACCATCTTTATAAGCCCTGCCGCTTGGCGTGTAAAAGAAGTCTGTTAATTTCCTTGGTCTCCCTGTGACCCTCGTTCTTCTCTTCCTTGCCGCCATCAGTGCTAGGGATTGTCAGGTACATTCTTGTAGTAAAATCAGGGCGATATCTGGATCTTAGTGCGCCGTATGTCGCTGTTAAACATTGCTGTGCTCAGGAGCTCCTGTGTTATGCGGCCATCACAGTCGGCACCCAAGCTACGCCCCCATCTCTTATCATTCTTACCCTTCCTCTATTGTGTTACACTATGGAGCGCTTTTCTTTCTTTTTCTAAATACAGTGTAGCCCTGGCCTTAGTATTTGTGTCCTTAGTATATGTGTAGAGGTTCTCATGCACACAGAGACAATACAGTAGAACAAAGCTACTGTTCTTGGCTCCTCCATACAACAGAGCGGTAGTCTATACAGAGCTACACTTTTCCCATATAATTATACACTTTACAACAGTATGTACTGGGAGTGTAAGTACACATTTCACAATTACAGCCATCTATACATAAAAAAACAAATCTGTAATTTAGTTTCAGTTGGTTTATATTTCATTAAAAATCCTCTAGAGGGCAGCACAGGTCAGCAAAAGTGAGCCCTACAACTAGCAATTGGGCTGCAGGATGTTCAGCTGTTTGAATTTTTCTAGTGGGTGAATATGTTTTATCCTCTGTGGCCTACCACTATCATTTAGGCATTCAAACTTATATTTTATTTGTCTAGGGTGGTTTAAGGATTATGGTAATATTTTAGTTAGACAAGTCATAAGTTTTGATCTATGGGGGTCTGGGTGCTAAGACCACCAATAACCAGGGGGCAGACTTGATCAGTTCAGCATTGTGTCTCTTTGTTTCTGGTATGGGTTCTTAGTTTTCAATGGGTGTGTACATGAGACCAAGGAGCACACAGAACTCATCTGAGAATTCAGCTTATTGATTGATGGGGTCTCAGCTCTAGGACACCCACCTGGCAAATCTAATTTTGATATGTCCCTGTACATCTCAAATGTTGTTTTTTGTTGTTATTTTTTTTTTGTTATTGTTACCGAAGGACGAAGGATGTACAGTTACGCCCTTGCGTCCTGGTACTTAAGGACCAAGGTCCCGTTACCAAAATTTGAAGCATGCTGAGTGCACTTCAGACCCGGTAGGTCCTGGGTGCTATGAGCAGCCAGGATTCTTGGTTAATGCCGGACATTAACCAAGTTGATTGTGGCATCTAACACTTGCCGGATCTAACACTTGCCGGTAGCTCAGTGGAGCTGATCAGGACATCAGCGGCGAAATCGTGGGCCCCGATCAGCGGAGTGGACAGCAGGAGGCCCCTTACCTACCTCCTCATTGTCCCAGCAGCATCCAGAGCAGCAGAACACCGATAACACTGATCAATGCTGAGCCGAAGCTCAGCATTGAGCAGGGTATAAAATCGCAAGATAAAAAAAAAAAAAGTGTAAAAAAAAAAAAGAGTTAGGGTAATAAAAGTGAATGACCCCTTCCCTAATGAAAGTTTGAATCATCCCCTTTTCTAAAATAAAATAATGTAATAAAATATAAACATGTGGTTCCGCCGTGTGTGTAAATGTTCAAACTATTAAAATATAAGGTTAATTAAATTGCATAGTTGCACACATAAAAAAAATATACCATAAAAAATAAAAAGCAATCAAAAAGTCCTATCAAACTAAAATTGTATCAATAAAAGCTACAGACCACAGTGCAAAATATGAGCCCTCATATAGCCCCGTATGCAGAAAAATAAAAGAGTTATAGGGGCCAGAAGATGACAATTTTCAGCATACTAATTTTGGTGCATGTAGTTAAAAAAACATTTTTAAGTAGTAAAATAAAATAAAATAAATCCTATATAAATTTTTTATCCTTGTAACCGTATGGACCTAGACAAAAGGGAGAAAGTCTACGGACAAATGGGTATAGCAAGAAAATTTGTATCTATGGCAAACTCCATAGTTATTAGCAATTTGATATTTTTATAGTAAAACTGCAAGTTTTTCTTGACATATCACTACTAGCAGTGACAATTATGTAAGGTATTCTGTAACAAGGATGCCTATTAAATAAATGAGAGACATCAGGGTGTGTGTACATGTTCAGGTTTTCAATTGCAATTATTGAGTACAAAACCAGGAACAGATGATAAAAGGAGAACACCTATAAAAGAAAAACGATGATTTTTCCTCTTTTCAAAATCAATTTTTGGCTTTGTAATAATTGCAATTAAAAACCTGAACGTGTGAACACAAATTAAAGGGGTACTCTTTTTACTTTTTTAAATAAACTGGTGCCAGAAAGTTAAACAGATTTGTAAATTACTTTTATTTAAAAATCTTAATCCTTCCAGTACTTATTAGCTGCTGAATACTACAGAGGAAATTCTTTTCTTTTTGGAACACAGAGCTCTAGCACACACACACATAACAGGGACTACAACTCCCAGCATGTTTCATTCAGGAGTCTCCCCCCCCCCCCCCTTCACACATAGAAATCATCCCCAGTCCAAGATTTATTCCCCAGCAGTCTATACATCACCAGCCCGTGCACCTTGTCATCCTCCACTTCAGATAACACTTATCTTCTCTGTCTTCTTTCAGTGCAGACCTGCGTCCTCAGAAGACAAAGCAGGGGGAGGGGAGAGGAGGAGCTGTGTAGGAGCTTCTTGCTCTCATGCACACCTGCATTCTCCAGGAAGGGGAGATGAAGGGGCGTGGCCTATCTCTGTCATGCAGTTCTGAAAGAACAGAGAGAAAAAAAGCCATGACATCTTGTCCACAGTCTAACCCTAACCTCTGGACAACAGTAAGAGATCCAACACAACTACAGAACTTCCTGGCCCACAAACAGGTGAGAAAAAAAGACACATGCTACACAAACATATAATACATGTCAATTGCAAAAAACATGAACTTTAAAAGAAGATGCAATATAGCCAAAAATCTTAACCACCGGAATACCCCTTTAAGGACCAGAGCATTTTTTGCACATCTGACCACTGTCACTTTAAGCATTAATAACTCTGGGATGCCTTTACTTATGAATTTGATTCCGAGACTTTTTTTCGTGACATATTCTACTTTAAAACAGTGGTAAATTTTTGTTGATACTTCAGTGCTTTCATCAGTTCTTGG
Organism: Hyla sarda; assembly: GCF_029499605.1. NCBI lineage: Eukaryota > Metazoa > Chordata > Amphibia > Anura > Hylidae > Hyla > Hyla sarda. Next base: position 81,901,362 of record NC_079197.1, on the reverse strand, counting down.
TGAAAAATGCAAAAATTTCATGAAAATGGATTGTAAGGAAAATGGATATACCAAATAAATGATATATTTATTCACATATACAATATGTCTAATTTATGTTGGCAATAAAGTTTACATGTTTTTACTTTTTGAAGACATCAGAGGGCTTCAAAGTTTAGCAGCAATTTTCCAATTTTTTCCAAAATTTTAAAAATCGGAATTTTTCAGGGACCAGTTCAGTTTGAAGTGGATTTGAGGGCCTTCATTAGAAATACCCCATAAATGACCCCATTATAAAAACTGCACCCCTCAAAGTATTCAAAATGACATTAAGAAAGTTTGTTAACCCTTTTGGTGTTTCACAGGAATGTCACGCCGAGCGCTCCGGGTCCCGCTGCTTCCCCGGAGCGCTCGCGGCGTGCCTCCATGTTCCTCCATGTTCCGTGAGCGCAGCTTCCATGTTCCCAGAGGGGACGCGATCCGAGGTGCGGGACGTGCCCGCTCTCGGATCGCGCCCCGTGTCTCTCACCTGCCCCGTCCTCCTGCTCATTTCCGGCGCGCGGCCCCGCTCTCTAGGGCGTGCGCGCGCCGGGTCTCTCAGATTTAAAGGGCCAGTGCACCATTAATTGGTGCCTGGCCCAATTAGTTCCTACACTCCCTACACTTTATAAATCCACTTCCCCTTCCTGTCCCTGCCGGATCTTGTTGCCTTGTGCCCTGAGAAAGCGTTTCTGTGTGTTCCATTGCCTTTGTACCCAGACCCTTGCCGTTGCCCCTTACTACGAAACGTTGCTGCCTGCCCAGACCTTCTGCTACGTCCAACCTTGCTCTTGACTTATCCTTGTGTACCGCGCCTGTCTCAGCCATCAGTGAGGTTGAGTCGCTATCGGGTGGAAGGACCTGGGGGTTACCTGCCGCTGCAAGTCCATCCCACTTTAAGGCGGGCTCTGGTGAAAACCAGTAACCCCTTAGATTCCGTTCCCCTGGTACGGCCCACGCCATCACCTCACTGACACAGAGGATCCACCACCCGTGTCCTCTCCGCATACCAGCCCGGATCCTGACAGTCCACCACCCGTGTCCTCTCCGCATACCAGTCCGGATCCTGACAAGGAATAGCAGCAAAGTGAAGGAAAAAATTCAAAATCTTCATTTTTTTACATTTGCATGTTCTTGTAGACCCATTTTTTTGAAATTTTACAAGTGGTAATAGGAGAAAAAGCCCCGCAATATTTGTAACCAAATTTCTCTCGAGTAAGTGTTCTGCGGGTGCAGTAGAGGGCTCAGAATGGAAGGAGCAACAATGGGATTTTGGAGAGCCCCTATGGTGCCAGAACAGCAAAAATAAAATAAAAAAAATGGCATACTATTTTGGAAACTACACCCCTCCCCTCAAGGCACGTAACAGGGGATACAGTGAGCCTTAACACCCCACAGGTGTTTGATGACTTTTCGTTAAATTCGGATGTGTAAATGAATTTTTTTTTTACCTTAAGAGGTAATAGGAGAAAAAGCCTTCCAAAAATTTGTAACCCCATTTCTTCTGAGCATGGAAATACCCCATGTGTAGACGTAAAGTGCTCTGCGGGGCACTACAATGCCCAGAAGAGAAGGAGACACATTTGGCTTTTTGAAAGCAAATTTTTCTAGAACGGTTTTTGAGGGGCATGTCGCATTTAGGAAGCCCCTATGGTGCCAGAGAAGCAAAAAAAAAAAAACACATGGCACACTGTTTGGAAACTACACCCCTCAAGGAACATAACATTTTTGATAAAGTTAGACGTGAAAATGAAAAATTTTATTTTTTTTCACTAAAATGCTGGTATTTCCCCTGAGGAGGGCTCAGAAGAAAAGGAGCGCCATTGGGCTTTTGTAGAAAGAATTTGGTTGGAATGGAAGTTGGGGGCCATGTGCGTTTACAAAGCCCCTGTGCTACCAGGACAGTGGACCCCGCTACATGTGACCCTATTTCAGAAACTACACCCATCACAGAATGTAATAAGGGGTGCAGTGAGCATTTACACCCCACTGGCATTTGAAAGACCTTTGGAACAGTGAGCTTTGCAAATTAAAAATTACATTTTTCATTTTCATGGACCACTGTTCAAAAAATCTGTCAGACATCTGTGGGGTGTTAATGCTCACTGCACCACTTGTTACATTTCGTGAGGGGTGTAGTTTCCAAAATGGGGTCACATGTTCTGGCACCATGGGGGCTTTGTATACACACATGGTCTTCAATTCCAGCCAAATTCTCTCTCCAAAAGCCCAATGGTGCTTCTTCTCTTCTGAACCCTGTAATGCGCCCGCAGAGCACTTTAAATCCACATATGGGGTATACCCTTACTCAGAAGAAATGGTCTTACAAATTTTGGGGGGCTTTTTTCCTATTACCCCTTATTAAATGAAAAATTTGGGCTAACCAGCATTTTTGAGAAAATAATTTTTTTACATTTTCACGACCAACTTTAACTTTCCATTTTGGAAACAGTGCCATAGGAGAAGTTTTTCATTTTTATTGGGTGGGGTGGGGGGTGTAACTGTGTAAGGGTGTGTATATGTAGTGTTTTTAGGGTACATTCACATGGGCAGGGGTTCACAGCGAGTTTCCCGCTGGGAGTTTGAGCTGCAGCAGACAATTTGCCACATCTCAAACTTGTAGCGGGAAACTCACTGTAAACCCCCGCCCATGTGAATGTACCCTGTACATTTACATTGGGAAGGGGGGGGGGGGGCAAACCTCCAGCTGTTGCAAAACTACAACTGCCAGCATGCCCTTTGGCTTTCTGTGCATGCTGGGAGTTTTAGTTATGCAACAGCTGAAGGCACACTGGTTGCAAAACACTAAGAGTTTGTCACCTAATTCAATGTTTCGCAACCAGTGTGCCTCTAGCTGTTGTAAAACTACAACTACCAGAATGTTCGGTCTTTCATTGAATGCTGAGAGTTGTAGTTTGCAACAGCTGGAGGCATGCTGGTTGCGAAACACTGAGTTAGGTAACAAACTCTCAGTGTTTTGCAACCAGTGTGCCTTCAGCTGTTGCATAGCTACAACTATAAGCATGCACTGACAGCCAAAGGGGATGCTGGCAGTTGTATTTATGCAACAGCTGGAGGCACACTACTGCAACTCCCAGCATGCCCTTTGGCTGTCCGTGCATGCTGGGAGTTGTAGTTATGCAACAGCTGGAGGCACACTTTTTCATTGAAAAAAAAAATGTGCCTCCAGCTGTTGCATAACTATAACTACCAGCATGCACAGACAGCCAAAGGGCATGCTGGGAGTTGTAGTTGTGCCTCCAGCTGTTGCATAACCACAACTCCCAGGATTCCCTTTGGCTATGCATGCTGGGAGTTGTTGCTAAGCAACAGTAGGAGGTGAACAGGCCTCACCTCCTGCTATATCCTGCTGCCTCCGCCACCCTGCTGTATCCTGCTGCCTCCGCCTGCCTCTGGACAGGTAAGGAAGGCCCCGATCGCCGCCCGAACACCTGTGATCACGCCCTGATCACCGCCCAGCAGGATAGTGATTGGTTGGTCGTCCCGACCAACCGATCACATGATCGTGAGATGGCACCCGTGCCACCTCACTCCTGCTGGTAAAAGGTGATAGGTGCTGTCTCGGACAGCACCTTTCACCCTTTTTTTCTGGGTCACCAGAGATCCGATTGACCCGGAATCACCGCTAATCGCCGATCTGAATTGTCAGGACCCCTGGGGTTTGCTCGAGATGCCTGCTGAATGATTTCAACAGGCATCCTGTTCTGTTCACTGCCAGTTACCAGCAGTGAACGGAAACGTCCAGGGCGTACAGAGGGAATGTGTCACCATTTAATTTTTTTTATAAATAAAATTGATCTATCAAGATAACTAATTTCATTTATGTGTTTAGTTTTAGGACAATGTCATTTTAACCCCTTAAGGACCACGGGTTTTTCCGTTTTTACACTTTCATTTTTTTCCTCCTCACCTTTTAATAATCATAACCCTTTTAATTTTGCACCTAAAAATCCATATGATGGCTTATTTTTTTGCGACACCAATTCTACTTTGCAGAGACATCAGTCATTTTACCCAAAAATCTATGGCGAAACGGAAAAAAAATAATTGTGCGACGAAATTGAAGAAAAAGCACCATTTTGTAAATTTTGGGAGCTTCCGTTTCTACGCAGTACATTTTTTGGTAAAAATTAAACCTTATCTTTATTCTGCAGGTCCATACGATTAAAATGAACCCCAACTTATATAGGTTTGATTTTGTTGTACTTCTGTAAAAAATCATAACTACATGCAGAAAAATTTATATGTTTAAAATTGTCATCTTCTGACCCATATAACTTTTTTATCAAAAATCAACTCGAAATACCTAATTCTCGATGCTGAGCGAGGGAAAAACCTTATAAAACATAACTTTTAATATAGTACTCTAAAATGCACCACACCTTGTGATAAAGAATAAGTGCCCAAATTACAAAGCAACACAGAAAGCAGTTACCACATGTTATGTGGATTTACAATCAAGGAGAAGCATAACTATTGCCAAATGTCACTCAACGCGTTTCTGCCACTACGTGGCTTCCTCAGGGGAAATGTATACAATATGCAATAGATAGTAATACTGCTATATAACAGAATATCAATAGAGTATAAAACAAACGGTATAGTTTGATTCATAGGGAAACACCCGATACATAGTGTATATCCCTTAATTATTTTAGCTCAACCAATAGGGAAACACCCGATACATAGTGTATATCCCTATTGCCATCGTGTGGCTATCATAACAGGAGGTAAAATCATCCTTCAGGGCAACCTGTAAGTAAAACATAAACATAGAAAAAGGTTTCAATGTGCCATCCGAATTCCATAGTTACTGGCCATTTATAGTATCAATATAAATACCTAGAGAAAAGACACATATTCACAGTTTCCAAGTGTTTGCCCGGATACCTATAATAAAGATACAGGGTCCCAATCAATATGGGAGATGCTAGTACCTGCAATACAAACAGTGCGCATCGCACCAGCTATCATACTCACACTCCTGTAGCCACACGTCCGGTTTATGGTTCTCAGATGAGCGCGCTAAACCCGCGTTGGCGGGGAGCCGTCTGTCTCTGACGGCTGCTTAGCGCTCACTGAGACCATGCCGGCGTCTGTCGTCATATCCTGTTTCCGGCCGGCGCCGCGTCATTACGCAACGCCCTCTCTGACGACTACAGAGGGCGTTGCTGAATCTGACAGCGGCGTCCGTAGTAACGGAAGCAGTGTGTATTTAAAGGGCAATTCGCTTGTTTATAAATGAAGATATAGTTAAAAGGGCCTGGCTAAGTGTTAATATGCACTACAGGGGATAAAGATATGATAATATGAATAGAGCAATTAATTAGGTAATGATTATTTTGCATATGATAAGAAGGTTTATGAGGAGAGGGGGGGAAAAGTAATCCATAAAAACGGGGGTGCAGCATGAGATACCCATTGCTTAGTGAGACAGGTACTGGGTCCCTAAAGGTAAGTTACGCTAAACCCACTCGTTCTCATTAAGGATATATACTTTCCCCACACTCCACATATAAGCAACCATATATATAATATAATATATATAGTGTGTAAAAGAAATGCTCAATTTGGAGGAGATCTAAAAAGAAATGCTATCAGAGGGTCAGGACCCAAGGAGGACGACCATTTTCACTATGTTAATCTGAAAGGACCAGGTTATATAAAGAAACTAGTGGTTTCCTTAAATAGAAAGCTCTCCCACCCCCTATTTTTTGTTGGGGGGGATGCCCTAATAAATGGTGTTGGGGTAGTTGATGTGGCCCTGAGGAACCTGATCTGGCCCTGTTCTAGCTGTAGCCCCTATCCCTAGGCAGAATTGTCGCCCTTAAAAGGACGGTCCCGCTCTCGTACCTCCTACTTGGCCTAGTCAATATCCCTAGATAATTCTATCTTGGTGATGCTAACTCAAGAGGCTCACTAAGGCCTCCTCTAACTACCTAGCCATAATCACCAATTGGGGGGGGGGGGGAGAGCAGTATTCATAGGAAACATGCATAACTGAGTTGGTCGTTCAGGCCTTCTGGGGCCATAGTTCCCAGTTCATAAATCCATCTACACTCTTTACGTAGCAACATCTGATCAAAGTTTCCTCCTCATTATTTACATGGCAGTGTGTCCCTGTTCTAAAAAATACATAGGCAAGACCTTCCGAGAATTCAAGAAACGTATTCTTGAGCATATGGGGGATGTTAGACATGATCGTGATACTTCTCTGGCCCGTCACATGAACCAATGCCACAGGGATTGTCAATATAACATACAATTTTTTGGACTTGAAAAAGTAAAACCACCTTTAAGAGGAGGAAACTTTGATCAGATGTTGCTACGTAAAGAGTGTAGATGGATTTATGAACTGGGAACTATGGCCCCAGAAGGCCTGGACGACCAACTCAGTTATGCATGTTTCCTATGAATACTGCTCTCCCCCCCCCCCCCCAATTGGTGATTATGGCTAGGTAGTTAGAGGAGGCCTTAGTGAGCCTCTTGAGTTAGCATCACCAAGATAGAATTATCTAGGGATATTGACTAGGCCAAGTAGGAGGTACGAGAGCGGGACCGTCCTTTTAAGGGCGACAATTCTGCCTAGGGATAGGGGCTACAGCTAGAACAGGGCCAGATCAGGTTCCTCAGGGCCACATCAACTACCCCAACACCATTTATTAGGGCATCCCCCCCAACAAAAAATAGGGGGTGGGAGAGCTTTCTATTTAAGGAAACCACTAGTTTCTTTATATAACCTGGTCCTTTCAGATTAACATAGTGAAAATGGTCGTCCTCCTTGGGTCCTGACCCTGTGATAGCATTTATTTTTAGATCTCCTCCAAATTGAGCATTTCTTTTACACACTATATATATTATATTATATATATATGGTTGCTTATATGTGGAGTGTGGGGAAAGTATATATCCTTAATGAGAACGAGTGGGTTTAGCGTAACTTACCTTTAGGGACCCAGTACCTGTCTCACTAAGCAATGGGTATCTCATGCTGCACCCCCGTTTTTATGGATTACTTTTCCCCCCCTCTCCTCATAAACCTTCTTATCATATGCAAAATAATCATTACCTAATTAATTGCTCTATTCATATTATCATATCTTTATCCCCTGTAGTGCATATTAACACTTAGCCAGGCCCTTTTAACTATTTCTTCATTTATAAACAAGCGAATTGCCCTTTAAATACACACTGCTTCCGTTACTACGGACGCCGCTGTCAGATTCAGCAACGCCCTCTGTAGTCGTCAGAGAGGGCGTTGCGTAATGACGCGGCGCCGGCCGGAAACAGGATATGACGACAGACGCCGGCATGGTCTCAGTGAGCGCTAAGCAGCCGTCAGAGACAGACGGCTCCCCGCCAACGCGGGTTTAGCGCGCTCATTTGAGAACCATAAACCGGACGTGTGGCTACAGGAGTGTGAGTATGATAGCTGGTGCGATGCGCACTGTTTGTATTGCAGGTACTAGCATCTCCCATATTGATTGGGACCCTGTATCTTTATTATAGGTATCCGGGCAAACACTTGGAAACTGTGAATATGTGTCTTTTCTCTAGGTATTTATATTGATACTATAAATGGCCAGTAACTATGGAATTCGGATGGCACATTGAAACCTTTTTCTATGTTTATGTTTTACTTACAGGTTGCCCTGAAGGATGATTTTACCTCCTGTTATGATAGCCACACCATGGCAATAGGGATATACACTATGTATCGGGTGTTTCCCTATTGGTTGAGCTAAAATAATTAAGGGATATACACTATGTATCGGGTGTTTCCCTATGAATCAAACTATACCGTTTGTTTTATACTCTATTGATATTCTGTTATATAGCAGTATTACTATCTATTGCATATTGTATACATTTCCCCTGAGGAAGCCACGTAGTGGCAGAAAAGCGTTGGGTGACATTTGGCAATAGTTATGCTTCTCCTTGATTGTAAATCCACATAACATGTGGTAACTGCTTTCTGTGTTGCTTTGTAATTTGGGCACTTATTCTTTATCACAAGGTGTGGTGCATTTTAGAGTACTATATTAAAAGTTATGTTTTATAAGGTTTTTCCCTCGCTCAGCATCGAGAATTAGGTATTTCGAGTTGATTTTTGATATATTTATACCGGGAATTTTGGGCCCTTGCAGGCTCATTTATATGCAACTGTTGCAAATTTTTTCCATATAACTTTTTTATTTTTCTGCATATGGGGCGGTATGAGGGCAAATATTTTGCGTTGTGATCTGAAGTTTTTATCGGTACCATTTTTGTATTGATCGGACTTTTTGGTCGCTTTTCATTAATTTTTTCATGATATAAAAAGCGACCAAAAATACGTTATTTTGGAATTTGGAATTTTTTTGCGCGTACGCCATTGACCGTGCAGTTTAATTAATTATATATTTTTATAGTTCGGAAATTTACGCATGCGGTGATACCACATATGTTTATATTTATTTTTATTTACATGGTGTTTTTTTTTATGGGAAAAGGGGGTGATTTGAACTTTTATTAAGGAAAGGGTTAAATCACATTTATAAACTTTTTTTTTTTACACTTTTTTTGCAGTGTTATAGCTCCCATAGGGACCTATAACACTGCACACACTGATTGCCAGCACTGTTCACTGCAAAGCCATAGCTTTGCAATGATCAGCGTTATCGGCGGTCGATTGCTCAAGCCTGAATCTCAGGCTTGGAGCAATCAATCGCCAAGGGGACAGACCGGAGGCAGGTAAGAGGACCTCCGCTCGTGTCCCAGCTGATCGGGACACCGCATTTTCTCTGCGGTAGTCCCGATCAGCCCCGCTAAGCAGCCGGGCAGCTTTCACTTTCGTTAGACGCAGTGTTCAACTTTGAACGCCGCGTCTAAAGGGTTAATAGCGCGCGGCACCGCGATCGCTGCCACGCGCTATTAGCCCTGGGTCCCGGCATAAGATACATCAGATGTATCTGATGCCGGGACCAACCCGATATGACGCGGGGTCACCGCGTGACCCTGCGTTATATCGCGGGAGCTGGCCAAGGACATAAATATACGTCCTTGGTCGTTAAGGTGTTAATGTTATTAATTAATAAAATGTGTACTGCGGGCTGCCATATTGTAGCCTCTTTGTGGTGTGTCACTTTGTGGGTGTACCTGTAAGCCCTGTGTCTGGGACGGGTTAAGAGTACAATTAAAATTTTATTGAACAAACCTCCTAATGATAATTTTTTTTTTAAACATAAAAAACTTACAATGCACTGTTCCAAATTATTACACAAAGTAAGTTTCAAAACACTTTATAGGTTGTAAAGAACTGAAAATTGTCATTTGTTGTGTTTGCAGCATATTTACTGAAATCATAAGCTATTTCAAACTTTTAAAGAGTATATCTCATGATCTTGTAAAATTTTATAATCCTCCCTGTTCATTGCCCCCATCATGATAAACCAACCATTGCCTTTATTTTTATTATTTTTTAGTTTTATACCTTGATAGAGTCAGTCTCAGTCAGGTTCATAGACTGGGAAGGGGCATAACCCAGCAGGCGTGACATCTGAAGCTATACAGGGGAGAACTTCCCTCACTCTGCTACACACAGCCCAGAGCAGTTCAGTGTGTGAGGTGAGCTCTGATTGGATAACGCTGCACACACTCCCCTCAGCATTTCCTGCTTTTAGACTTCTGCCAGGCCAGCAGGAGTCCAAAGTCTGTGCAAAAGATGTGGGAAAATGTGCTCTGGACAAGTAGGGAGACACCTAGTGGCAGCTTTTTTAAACACAAATAAAACATTTAGAACTTCCTCTGGAACATACAGTTGCTTATAATTACTGGAAGGGTTAAGATTTTTAAATAGAAGTCATTTACAAATCTGTTTAACATTCTAGCACCAGTTGATTAAAAAAAAAAGAAATGTTTTCCAGGGGAGTACCCCTTTAATGAGAGTCCCCATTTAACAACATTTAAACTTTTTAAACATTTTAACAGGTCACGTTACATTTTATCATAGGACCCCTTATTTGGGGTCCTATGATAAAAGTCTTGCATCCATTAAACTTGAACTTGAGTTTTTGGACAGTTTCTGCTTGAATTTTTTTGCAAGATGTCAGAATAGCCTCCCAAAGCTGCTGTTTGGATGTAAACTGCCTCCCACCCTCATAGATCTTTTGCTGGAGGATGCTCCAAAGGATCTCAGTAGGATTGAGGTCAGGGGAGGATGGAGGCCACACCATGACTTTCTCTCCTTTTAACCGAAAGTGGTCAGTCAGAAACTCCACATACTTTCCAGAGGTCATCTTTGCACCTTCGGGGACCCTAAAAGGGGCCAACCAGCTCTCTACCCATGATTCTGGCCCAAAACATGACTCCACCACCGTCTTGCTGACGTCATAGCCTTGTTGGAACAGGGTGGCCATCCAGCAACCATCCACTACTCCATCCATCTGGACCATCCAGGGTTGCACGGCACTCAGTGAACAGGACTGTTTGAAAATGAGTCTTCATGTATTTTTCTGCCCAATGCAGCCATTTCTGCTTGTGAGCATTGGATAGTGGTGGCTGAATAGAAGGTTTATGCACAGTTGCAAGATTCTGGAGAACTCTACACCTTGATTTCCGTGGGACTCCAGAGACATCAACAGCTTCAAATATGTGTTTGCTGCTATGTAATGATATTTTTGCAGCTGCTCTCTTGATCCGATGCATGGATCTGGCAGAAATCTTCCTTAGGGTATGTTCACACGAGCGGATTTTAGGCTGCAGATCCCCCGCTGAAGGACCCTCTGTATTCTGCCTTTACATGTGCCTATGCGGAGCGGCAATACGCCGCTACGAGCGGACAGTGTGATGTGCTCGCGATGTACTCGCACTTCGCGGCAGCTCTCGGCCTAGCTCATAGAGCAGGGGGAGCGGCCGGGATGTCTGCACATAGCGGCGTATTGTGACTAGCTACGAGTAGGCGCATGTGAAGGCAGAATACAGAGGGTCCTTCAGCGGCGCCGCGAAATCTGCTGCGAAAATCCGCTCGTGTGAACGTACCCTTAATGTACCTTTATCTGCACAAACCCGTATGGGCTCTGAATCAGCCACTAATCTCTTAATAGTGCGATTATCATGCTTAAGTTTTTGTGAAATATCTAATGTTTTCATACCTTGTCCAAGGCATTGAACTATTTCACTCTTTTCGCAGCAGAGAGATCCTATTTCTTCCCCATATTGCTGTAAAATGGTGCTCTGCTTAATAATGTGGAACACCCACCTTTAGTAGTTTTTCCTTAAATTAAGCTCACCTGGCAATCTAATTATCACAGGGGTCTGAGATTGTTTTCACTGATCAAAAGAGCCCTGAGACACAATGCCATCCATGAGTTACACTGACAAACAAACTATTTAATCTTTGTGACACTTAAATAGAATTTTCATAATAATTTGGAACAGGGTGTAGACATACTTCTAGGATGCAGTCAAAAACATTAATGGAGGAGATTTATCAGACCCTGTGCTGAGAAAAAGTAGCTCATTTGCTCATAGCAACCAATCAGATCACTTCTTTTATTTTTTTTTTTAAAACACTCTGAGAAGAAGCAATCTGATTGGTTGCTATGGGCAACTTTTCCTCTTCACAGATTTTGATAAATCTCCCCATTGTTCATAACTGACAGACTTTGTGATGGGGCTTATCATTCCCAATGATTTCAATGGGATTCTGCTGCACGGTGCACACTGTGAAATTTGCACATCTGTGGTGGAAATCCTGATTTCGGCATCCACAGAAACACTGAACATTGTTTTTGCGAATTTCGCACGGAAATGATTTACCCTCTATTGAGACAGCGTATTTCTGCGCAGAGTGGAAGGTCTTGGGCTGCCATGACAATGACACTGAGCTACACCCGGGGATTGATTGCATTACATGGGTGCTGTTTAGAACATCCAGATGGACCTCATAGGTTGGAAGGGGTTAAATTAGAGCTAATATATTTCACAGAACTTTACTAAAATATTCCACAGAATTTACCTATCACCCCCCCTCCACACACACACACACATTGCACACAGCAGAAGGTCCACAAAAAAAATATATATGTATGTGTATATTGTGTATATATATATATATATATATATATATATTTTTTTTTTTTTTTTTTTTTTTTTTTTTAGACAAAATTGAAAAAAAAAACACCATTTTGTAAATGTTGGGGGCTTCCGTTTCTATGCAGTGCACTTTTCGGTAAAAATGCCACATAATCTTTATTCTCTAGGTCCATATGATTATAATGATACCCAACTTATATAGGTTTGATTTAGTTTTACTTCTGGTGAAAATTATAACTGTTTGCACAAAAATTTGAATGTTTAAAAATGTCCTATTCTGACCCCTATAACTTTTTCATTTTTCCGCATACAGGGTGGTTTTAGAGCTAATGTCTTGCACCATGATCTGAAGTTTTTATCGGTACCATTTTTGTTTTGATGGGACATTTTGATTGCTTTTTATGAATTTCTTATGGTATACAAAGTGACCAAAAATACTCAATTTTGGACTTTGGAATTTTTTACGTGTACACGGTTGAAAGTGCAGTTTAATTAACATTATATTTTTATAGTTTGGACATTGATGCACGCGGCAATACCATATATGTTTATATTTATTTTTGTTTACTTATTTTTATTAAATGGGGTGATTTAAACTTTTATTAGGGAAAGGGTTAAATCACATTCATGAACTTTTTTTTTCCACTATTTTTTTCCCCACATTTATAGCCCCCATAGGAGGCTTAAACATGCAATCTTCTGATTACATATATTCATCAATGCTATGCCATAGCATAGCATTGATCAGTGTTATCAACACTCCATTGCTTCAGTCTGGATCTCAGGCATGGAGCAATCGAGCGACGATCGGAGGCCGAGGAGGAAGGTAGGGACCCTCCTTGCGTGTCCTCAGCTGATCGATAAAACCGCGGTGATCCCGATCAGCCCGACTAAGTTTCCGGGAAGCATTTCTTTTCATTTTAGATGCTGCGATCAACTTTGATCGCTGCGTCTAAAGGGTTAATACTGGGTATCACCACGATCGGTGATGTCCTGTATTAGCCATGGGTCCAGGCCATTGCTAGGTGCTGGGACCGACCAGCTATGATGCGGTTAAGAGGTTAAAGGTTAAAGGGGTTCTCTGGTGGAAAACAAGTTTTTTTTTCAAATCAACTGGTGCCAGAAATTTAAACAGATTTGTAAATTACTTCTATATAAAAATCTTAATCCTTCCAGTACTTATCAGCTGCTGTATGCTCCAGAGGAAGTTGAGTTGTTCTTTTCTGTCTGACCACAGTGCTGTCTGCTGACACCTCTGTCCGTATCAGGAACTGTCCAAAGCAGGAGAGGTTTTCTGTGGAGATTTGCTTGTACTCTGGACAGTTCCTGATACAGACTGAGGTGTCAGCAGAGAGCACTGTGATCAGACTGAAAAGAACTCCAGAAAGAAATACAACTTCCTGTGGAACATACAGCATCTGATAAGTATTTTCGATTATTTTGATAAGTACTTTCTGGCACCAGTTGATTTTCAAATGTTATATTTCCACCGGAGTACCCCTTAATGAGGTGTTGCCCATATTCTCTCGTATGTGTTTCATAGTAGAGATGTTAAGAGCTATGAAGAGAGTGGAGACAATTAATGAATTTATTTTCCTTTTTGATCATGATGGTTGCCCGGAAAAGTCCTAGTAATGCCTGGCATCCCTGTCTGGAAGGAATAATTGGTCTCAGAGATTGATTGCTGGGAACCTTAATTTGCCACAGAGACTCTCAACCATATTGATTGCATTCTTGTATGATAACAATGCCAACAAACACTGGCACTCATGTTTAAAGCAGTGACAGTGTTTTCCCGTGTAGAAATCTCAGCTGTAGGTTTGCCCAGATGGGCGTTTTCACAGTTTTTATGGCTGCATAGAGGAAAGGAGAAGCCCTAGGTATGGCAATCCATCCAAATGAGAAAAATTGGTATACAACTAATTTCCATTTTAGGAATATGATTTTTAACCCTTCAGGGATAAGGATCTAACAAGTTCTGGTATGAGGACCAGAAGGATTTTTACAGCTTTAGGCTATGTGAGACCTTGTATTTTATGCTTTGAGACCTCTTTTTTTTATAGTTTATTTAGGCTCTATTATGGGATACATATACATTATACATGGGCAGAAGGGAACAGTCAGCTCTTGGAGTTGATGTGTTGGCAAGAATAATTATCTTGGTAACTTTAGCAAGGGTTATTATGTGAGGGGTAGATGACTGGGTCACTCCAAGACTCCATTCTTATGGGCTGTTAGCAGTATGCAGTGATTACAAAGGCTAGCCCATCTGGTTTGACCCCACAAAAGCGCTACTGTGGCATGATTTGCTAAAATTGTGAATATTTGATAAGATAGAAAGGCACCAGAACACACAGTGAATTGCAGTCTGCTGTTTATAGGGCTGTATTGCTGCAGACCAGATTGCCCAAGTGACCCTTGTCTAATGTTGGAAGTAAGACTGGACCATGCTGCAATGCTAGAAGGTGGGCCAGTCCAATCAATCACGTTTTCTTTCACTTCATTAAAGAGGTTATCCACCATAAGGTGATTTTAGTACGTACCTGGCAGACAGTAATGGACATGCTTAGGAAGGATCTGCGCTTGTCTTGGGCTAAATGGCTATGCTGTGAGATTACCATAACACTGTGGCTAGCTTTCTGTGAACTTGTATTTCCTGTTTTCAGTTTTCTTGTTTGCCTACAAATCCCATGATACAATTTTCCTCCCTCCCACACATCAGCTACCCCACCAATTGAAACATAAATGAGCTGCAGACCTGTGGTCTTCAATCAGGGTGCCTACAGCTGTTGCATTAGTTGCAGATTGATCCCTCCACCCATTGAAGCAGACACGCTCCCTGTCATCAGCTGTCTATTGAGTCAGGTCTCTACCGCATTGCAAGCTGGGAAAAATCCGAGACAGCAGTCATTTTGTATGCTGGTAAAAATAAATAGTGGGGTGAAAATCACAGAAGAAATGTGAGAAAACCATCACACACAGGTACAGACACTATATTATGAACTACACTAACTTTACAGCCTGTAGCATAGTCAATTAAAAAAAAATCCCGGAATACCCCTTTAAGATGGCCAGGTGCATGTAAATCGCCTTACATGGGAAGAGATGGCAACAGGATAAATTATAAAATGAACCATTTCATGACCTCTTTAATAAGATAATGGATAGAGGCCTATAGTTGAAATAACATTAATAATAAATGGACAGTTTCTACTTTTGTAGTAATTTAAAAGTCTACAGTCCTGTATTTTTGTTGCCAAAAATAAGAAATGGCTGACAAATTAAGATCTGTGAAACATGTTGAAAGCCTAATTGGCTGCATTTGTGGGAGTGGCGTGGGGTATAAAACCACACCTCTCCCACAGGTAGGGGCGTGTGTATCATTGGCAGTAGTTCTCTTGTAGGCTACTGTATTAGGTCTCACGTTCCTGGAGAGTTAGTTGGTGGTTTCTGTGTCGGTCCTATCCCCCGTCCTCTAGGAGGTTTTTCAAGGTAAGCGCCGGTTCCCGGCCTCTATGTGTCCTCTTTATTCAACCCCACTGCTCCCTGTCTACATTGTCCTGGAGCAGGGCACGGCTCTCCTCGCCAGGGCCGCGTTCCCGGGCCCTCCCGCCGGCTTTGCTGCCGCTCCCGGGAGTCTGGGTTTCCCCGGTCAACAGCAGGGCTCCGCCCCTACCTGGTTCTCCTTCGGCCTGGTGGCGCCTCCGGCCCGGGGCGGGGAGGCGTCCTCGTGCTGATCCCGCTGCTCCGTTCCCTCACGCCGCTCACTGGCCCGGTCAGCGGCGTGGCTGGGGGGGCGGGGTTTCGCGGCGCCGGCGGATGGCGTCACTCCCCCGGTGCCGCCTCGTGTCACTCACCGAGGGGAGGCCGGCACGGGCGCCGATCGGTGTATCCGTCCCGCCGGGCCTCGTGCTCCTTCCCCTCTCGGGTCTCCCGGCGTTTCCTAGACATGGGAGACGGGAGGGGCGGGGCTCCGGGGTCACGGTGGGCGGGGCATGCGCCACCGGCGCCACTGCAGGCCGATTCTCCCCCTAAACCTCCCTGCCTGACCCCCCCCCCCCCCCCGCGGCTACACACTACACGGGGGAGGGGAAGTCAGGGAGCAGCCCGGTCTCCAGGCCTGGCGGTGGCAGGTGTTCGTTGCCGGGCCCGGGGAAAAAAAATATATATGTATATTGTACATAAAGGGGAGGAGTTTTTTTTTTTTTTCTAGGGTATTGTTGCATATGAGGTTCTCCCCTGGGAGACAGGACTTGTAAAGACTATAAAACAAGAGGGTAAAAGGCATGCATGCGCTCTCCTGGGGCAGCACATAAAAAATCCAGGGTGCCGCTTCTCGCCTGGGCCACCTGCACAGGGCCTCAGTGAGTTCAGTGAGCGCAGGGCTTCACGCCCACTCAAAACACCAGTCTCCATGGTCTCCGTAGCAACGGGCCCACAACTCATGCATTTTCCACGTTGTTGCTCAGTTCCCATGGCTACCAGACCTCACCAGTGGCTCCCTTCAGCTCAAGGCAGGGAGAGAATTGCATACTCACACTGTACCACTTGTAATTTTCACAGTCGCTACTGGAGACCGCACTATCTACTATGCTTCCAAAATGTCATTTCTGTGATTTCTCTCCCCCCCCCCCTCAGGTTTGTCTAGTTGGTGGTCGGTGATTAGGTTCCCTTCTAAACGTTTTCCTCTCAGCTTGCAGCTCGAGGTACAAAAAAAAAAAAAAAAAAAAAAAAAAGGAGGGGGGGGGGGGGGGAAATACATATTATATACACATACACACGTGCAAACTCACAAACTCACGTCCCGTGAACCCCGTTTCTGACATCCACGGGAATACTCCCCGATGTCATGCATGACGTTGCTACTGACATTCCGTCACAGCCACGCGCGTCCTCACACACACCTGCCACTCGGCTCTCGGCTTCAGTCGGGGCATGGCACTCATGTTGTACCTGACTCATTCAGCGCAACATGTCATTAAACTAGGCGGAGGATCACCTTTTGTCTGACACGTCTTCAGCGGGGTCCTCTGCGTGTGCCGTTTCTGACTCTTCTTCAGCGCAAACGGCATACACATAGTCACTACAGTAATTACTCTCTTCGCCACCCACACCCTCTAGTTGTTACTCAGTACACCATGCTAATTGTCTCATATAATATTCACAGCTGTATCAGGTCGTGCCACCAAGGCTCTCGCGTTGTCCCTACAGCTCAGGACAGCAGCAGGTCAGTTCCCGTGTCTAGTAGCTAGGTGAAGTTGAGTTAGTTGCAAATTCAACCTGCTCACTGCCGACCAAGCCCCCAGGGGCAGTCAGGAAGCTGTCCAGGCTCAGGCGTCAAGCGCCTCGCTGTCCCAGCTTCATACTATGATGGCAGACGTCCTAGCGTTAGTCGCTGGCTTCCAGGCCAGACTGGACCGTATGGACACCTCCAAGAGTAGCGAATCTGCTCCCACTACGGCAGCTCCCACGGCTTCTACCTCACAGGCTACGCCTACAGGTACGCCACAACTCCCACCCAATATCACCCCGGCGCATCTCATCCCGGCGCCCATTAAAAAAAAGATCCTAGAGGGCAAGGATGTCAACCTTGCGTCCCTCCTGATCGCTACGACAGACATCAAGGACACCAAGACGGTCGCCTGTGGTGAGCTGGCGGTGACATTCAAAAGCAAGGACGCCAGACTCAACAGGTCCATGAACGTCACTGAATTCGTCCTTGCATTCGGCCTCTTTAGGGACGTCATCTGCTCAGTCAGCCCTAGCCGCAGGGTTGAGTTAGACCTGTATCTGCACAGAGTTATCCAGATGGCTCATAAATACGGGTGCACTACTTTTTATGATTACCACAAATCTCTCTCGGCCAAAGCAGCGGCAGCTTATGCCGAATTCAACTATACAACTAACTGGGGGGTCGTTAATACGGAAATCTATTGCGATCACTTCGCAGGCATGAAAGCTCCGTCCTGCGCTGTGTGCGGACTCACCTCCCACTCAGCCAACTGGTGTCCTAGGAGCAGCGACCCAGGGGAGCCTAGCTCCAGCAGGGGCCCCAGCCCCCACGCCTCTGCTCCTCAGAGGAACTCAGGCGCTCTAGACAGGCTGGGCAGGCCGGTGAGGTTCCTGGGCAAATCCCCGATCTGCAACAACTTCAATCTCTCCTCCTGTCAATACAGCAACTGCAGACTCCTACACATATGTCTCACCTGTTACAGAGCTCACCCCAGCTCAATCTGCTCCCAGAAGGGCTCTCAGGCGTGACTAGGCGTGGTCCAGGTGCAGGTCCTGGCCGGGGTCCTCGCCTGTCACCCTGATCCCAACTGGGTCAGTTGGTTGGTGGCTGGGTTCTGTGACAGATTCCACACAGGCTTGGTCGCCCTCCCCAATTTGGTGTCAGCCCTCGCTGACACAGAGGCGGTGTCCAGTCTGATCATGTCAGAGCTGGAAAAAGGATTCATGATCGGTCCTTTTGACACGCCTCCTTTCTGCACTTGGAGAGTCAGCCCGCTGGGGCTCGCTACCGGGAAGTTCAATAATAAAAAGAGGTTAATATACGATCTCTCCACTCCTTATTCGTCTGTCATACCCAGCATCAATGCTTTAATTCCGTCAGAGGAATTCTCAATGAAGTATTCATCCATTGACCAGGCCATACAAATCATCCTGCAGTTAGGGAGGAACGCCTGGTTGTCAAAAGCAGACATAACCGATGCTTTTAAATTACTCCCTATTAGGCCAGACCTCTGGCAGTGGCATGGCGTTAAATGGCTAAACAAATATTTCTTCGCCACCAAACTCACTTTTGGCGCAAAGAGTTGCCCGTGGCTTTTTAATCAGTTGGCCACAGCCCTTCACTGGGCACTCCAAAACGTCACCAACTGCCAACACACCATACATTACTTGGACGATTTCTTGCTGCTTGAACACCCCAAACATACTCCAAGTAACCTTTTCTAACTGCTGGCTTTGTTCAAAGAGATTGGCGTCCCTGTCGCTCCACACAAAACAGAGTGTCCCTCCACCCAGCTTGTCTTCTAGGGTATCATCCTGGATACCGGGAACATGCAAGCGAGACTACCACAGGACAAACTGGCCAGAATCCGGGAGCAACTACACAGCCTCTCCCAGGTGTCGTATGGTCTCCAGGGTCGAGCTTCAAAGCCTCCTTGGAATGATGGCTTTCGCCATGAGGATTATCCCTCAGGGGAGAGCATTCATTTCCAGGCTCCTGGACCTTCTTCCCTCAGTCTCTGGCCAGAGGCAGACTATTCACATTGACAATGAAGCCATGGCAGATCTACTTATGTGGGACCAGTTTTTAGACAAATGGAATGGGGTGTCTTTCTTTACTCCTGGAGCATCAGAACTGTACCCCACTGTGCGGTCCGATGCTTCTGCACTCGGGTTCGCAGCTATACACGAGAATCAGTGGCTGGCAGGTCCTTGGCCTCCAGAGATCGGCAACATTCCCGGTTTCAAAGAAACCTCTGCACTGTTCGAGATATATCCCATTGTAGCGGCCGCTGCAGTGTGGGGACTGTCTTGGAGTAACACGACTGTTCGCTTCATATGCGACAACACGGCCACGGTCGATATACTAAACAAAGGGCGCTCTAAGTCCCCCCACATCATGCGCTTCTTCAGGAAGTTCGTGTTGCTAGCACTCGAGCACAACTTCCACTTCTCAGTCGAACATATTGAGGGCAGGTTAAATGTTGCAGCTGATGCCTTGTCCCGAGCTAACCTGAGGCTGTTCTTTCAGGTACTACCAGGAGCAGATCAAACAAATCACGGTCCCCCCGCTCCAGCAACTGACGGCCTAGCCACCTACTCAGCAGTGGCTATCACTCTAATCCGAGGTTCCTTAGCACCCAGCACGATTCGGGCTTACGATTCTGCTCTGGCGTCTTTCACTACCTTCATGCACAACTTAGGTCTGCCTGCCACAATCTCAGTGCATTCTTCCCTAGCGTTCATTGGTTTTTGCCACTCCTCTTTACACTTGTCCCACAATACCATCAAACTGCACCTCACGGGTCTTCAGCACCACAGGTCCTTGTTCCACCCTAACGCACCGTCACTGCTTTCCGCACGTCCCATCAAGGCTGCTCTCAGAGGTGTGTCACTTTCTTCACTTCACAGGTCACCTTCCCGCGCACCGGTCACCGGGGACCTCTTCAGGGCCATGTGCACCCTGCTAGACACTCACCCGTTCGGTTACCACCTAATCATCAAAGCGGCCATTCACCTCGCTTTCTATGGCTTTCTCAGGCCCGGTGAGTTCACGCGTCTCGGGCACAGATCACCGGGCCTGACCCTGGGCCAGCTGTCGCCTAGTGGCTCAGGTTTCACCCTCTCTCTGCTGGCCACCAAAACCTGCAGGTGGGGAGCGTCCGTCCGCTACTTTCCCACGTCACATCGTTGGTGCCCGGTAGCTGCCCTATCGGCCTTACTGGCCATGTTGTCGGGGCGAGCGGCGGACGGTCCTCTTCTACCTCTTGATGGCCAGGCTTTAACGTCATCACAGTTCATCAAACACGTCCGGTCACTCATCACCATGTTGGGTAAAGACTCTGCAGGCATCACAGGGCACTCATTCAGAATTGGCGCGGCCTCGGCTGCTTCTAGACAAAACGTTCCAGCTCACGGGATCAAGAAGCTGGGTCGTTGGAGTTCTGCTTGCTTTGACCGTTATGTGCCCGACCCGTCAATGGAAATGGCAAATGTATTTAAGATACTGGCTCTGTAAACTAAATAAAAACAAGCTGCACCCTATTTCTGACTTTTTGCCCTCCATAGGCGTAAACACGGTCGCGGTACTTTGGGCACACTTCAACCGCTGTTTCCTTACGTCTTCTTATGTTCCAGATTCCATAGGAATTCAAGGTTAGGTCGGTAAGTCCTCCTAATCATGTTTTCTCCTTTAGGTTATTCATTCACGGCTCTTTGAGCCACGACCACAAGTTGAAAGCCTAATTGGCTGCATTTGTGGGAGTGGCGTGGGGTATAAAACCACACCTCTCTCACAGGTAGGGGCGTGTGTATCGTTGGCAACACCCACCCTACCCTCCCCTTTTTCCTTCTTTCGAGACATACACTATCATAAACCCATGAAAGCAAATCATATTAGGGTATGCCCTCTATAGGCGTACCCACGGTCGCGGTACTTTGGGCACACTTCAACCACTGTTTCCTTACGTCTTCTTATGTTCCAGGTTCCATAGGAATTCAAGGTTAGGTCGGTAAGTCCTCCTAATCATGTTTTCTCCTTTAGGTTATTCATTCACGGCTCTTCGAGCCACGACCACAAATATGTCTATCAGCAGGATGGTGTATGTCCACATTTCAATTTTAATGTTCGCTGATACCTGGCATTGGATCAGGAATGCCCAAAACACCAGTTCACCAATGTTGCACTGGCCTCTGTGATCACCAGATGTAACACCCTGCAACTGTTGATCCCAGGATCTGAGAAGCCTAAAACATCTCACTGAAATAGTGGAGTCCATAGCCAAGGATATGCTGGCAGGTGTCTGGACAGACCTGGATTACCACGTAGACATCTACCATGTCACCAAAGGAAAACACTTTGAGCATTTATAATGAATAGATAAAATTTGGATAGATAGTGTGTATTTTCATGTTAATAAATGTGGGGTTATGCATCCCAAAGCTACAATTTTATACTATCGTTTTTGAATCACGTTCTATGTATATTGGACCTGATCTTGAATCCATACATAGAGAATAATTGTTAAAAGGTGCTGGTCCTCTAAGCCCTACCTATAATCCGTCTGTGATGTACAATGATTGTAAAACTTTATTTCCTGTAAACACAAAAGAGACCCCCTGTCATGGTTAGAGGTAGGGATGTCCCGATACTGATACTAGTATTGGTATCGGGGCCTATACTATCCATTTGCATGGTATCGGGGACTCGTTTAATGTCTCCGATACCATGTCTGAAACCTGCTGCCGCTCTGCTGCCCCGTTCTCCCATCCTCCCGTCCGCATTATAGTGTTCCATGGAGGAGCATGTGACACTCACGTCACTCCACCTCCTCCCCTGCACCCAGCGTAACGCTACAGAGTAAGCAGAGTGAAGTTTATGTCACATGCTCCTCCAGGTGAGCTGTCTGCAAGGAGGGGGCTACTACTAATGTCTACAGGGGGACCTGCTGTCTACAGGGGGGGGGGGGGGGGTGTTGGAGTAAACTTCTGTTCACAGGGGGGGGGGGGGCTGCTACTGTCTAAAGGGGGGCCCTGCTGCTGTCTAAACAGGGGGGGTCCTGCTGCTGTCTAAACGGGGGAGGGGAGGGCCCGATGCTGTCTAAACTGGGGGGGGGGGGGGCTGCTGCTGTCTAAACTGGGGTGGCCCCATTGCTGTCTAAACATGGGGCCCTGCTGCTGTCTAAACGGGGGGCCCTGCTGCTGTCTAAAGAGGGGCCCTGCTGCTGTGTAAATGGGGGGCCCTGCTGCTGTCTAAATGGGGGGCCCTGCTGCTGTCTAAAGGGGGGGACCCTGCTGCTGTCTAAAGGGGGCCCAGCTGCTCTCTAAACAGGGGGGGCCCTGCTGCTTTCTAAAGGGGGGCCCTGCTGCTGTCTAAATGGGGGGCCCTGCTGCTGTCTAAAGGGGGGGCCCTGCTGCTGTCTAAACGGGGGCCCCTGCTGCTGTTTAAATGGGGGTGGCCCTGCTGCTGTCTAAAGGGGGGGGCTGCTGCTATCTAAAGGGGGGGCCCAGCTGCTGTCTAAACAGGGGGCCCTGCTGCTGTCTAAATGGGGGCCCTGCTGCTGTCTAAACATTGGGGGGGGGGGAGCCTGCTGCTGTCTAAAGGTGAGGCCTGCTTCTGTTTAAATGGGGGCCCGCTGTCTAAAGGGGGGCTACTACTAATGTCTACAAGGGGGGGGGGGCTGCAGTCTAAAGGGGGGGCTGCTGTCTACAGGGGGGCTGCTACTAATGACTGCAGGGGGGCTGCTGCTAATGTCTGCAAGGGGATACTACCTACTATTAAAGGCAATCTTACAGCAGTCACCTGCACTGACTTCAATTTATCGGTAGATAGTGCAGGTGACCCGGTTTCTACCGCTGCTCACCATGTGTACATCGGTCTCACCGCCAATGCAAATTTCCTGTTTTGCCCAATGGAGAAGAGAGAAATCTTGGCTCATACTACAGCAGCCGCCTCCATTGCACACAACAAGGAACCCACATATCATACGGTAAACAGCGCCAGAAACCGCGTCACCCTGGGGTCAGATTCCCTTTAAAATATAAGTACCGTATTTTTCGCCGTATAAGACGCAGGGGGGAAAAGTCGGTGCATCTTATACGGCGAATACACCCCTATCGCGGTGGTCCCTGCGGCCATCAACGGCCGGGACCCGCTGCTAATACAGGACATCACCAATCGCGGTGATGCCCTGTATTAACCCTTCAGACGCGGTGATCAAAGCTGACCACCGCGTCTGAAGGGAAAGTGACACTAACCCGGCTGTTCAGTCGGGCTGTTCGGGACCGCCGCAATTTCACCGTGGCAGTCCCGAACAGCCCGACTGAATAGCCGGGTTAGTGCTTACAGGACACCTGGAGGGACCTTACCTGCCTCCTCGGTGTCTTCTCCGTTCAGGGATCCCCTGTATGGCCGGCGCTCTCCTTCCGCGTACGTGCGTCGGCGTGCGTAACGACGTGATGGCGGCGACGGAGAGCGAGGATACCCGGCCGGCAGCAGAGACGTTCTGGAGCAACGGGGACACGGCGACAGCGATGGAGCAACATCCAGGGCAGCGGTGACTGGTCCGGAGCGGCGGGGCGGGGACACGTGAGTATTAAATCCTATGCAGTGGTCTTCAATCTGTGGACCTCCAGATGTTGCAAAACTACAACTCCCAGCATGCCCGGACAGCCAATGGCTGTCCGGGCATGCTGGGAGTTATAGTTTTGCAACATCTGGAGGTCCGCAGGTTGAAGACCACTATTGGGTTCAAAATCTTTAATTTTTTAGATTTTGCACCTAAAAATAGGGTGCGTCTTATACGCCGGTGCTTCCTATAGGACGAAAAATACGGTACTCATACTTGGTATCGGCGAGTACTGGAATTAAAGTATCTGTACTCGTACTTGGTCTTAAAAAATGGTATTGGGACATCCCTAGTTAGAGGCCTAGTTCCAAAAATATTAAACTGTCCAAATATATCTATATATATATATATAAATCTCTATGGGGGACATGTATCAAAGATTTTACCCATTTTGTGTTTACATTTTTTGCGCAAAATTTTTCACAAGCTGTTTTTATGCATCTTTTTTTGCGTACATTCTGGTGGCACATTTCTTCCAGATGTGTAGGTTTCATTGTACCTTGGATTGACATATTATTAACTATTATTTATTATTTATTAACTGCGTACATTTTATTTACCCGCAGAAATCTTGCGCAATGACCATATTTTTAAGCCATCTTGGACTGCACGTGGCAAGATGCTCTAAATCCTAGCTTCCATTTTTCAAAGAGTGGATTGAGGAGATTACTATATTTGCCCGCAATTTATGAAACTCATTGCGCTTGATTGATAAATTTAGCACATCTGCACATAATTTAGAATTCGGCAAAAGGGGTAAACTGCTTCTACCATACACAAATAATGATACATGTCCCCGAATATGTGAGTGTGTGTGTGTGTATGTTCCAGTACGGCTAAAGATATTAACATGAAACCTGGCACATATGTTACTTATATGTCAACAACAAACATAGGATAGGTGATTTAACCCTTACTCACCCCTATTTGCCAGGGGCGGGGTTTATGTTTAAAGCCCCATACAAGTCTATAGGGTATATATGTTACTGCATAACTTCCAAACGGCTGGAGATATTTCGATAATACTTGGTCACATGTTACTTATATGTCCAGTTAAAATATAGGATAGTTAATTTAACCCTTAACTACCCCCATTTCTGAGAGTTGGGGCTTTTGTTTAAAGTCCCATGCAAATCAATGGGAAATGTATGTTCCCACATAACTTCCGTACGGCTGGAGATATTTCAATAATACCTGGTACACAAATTACTTATATGTCATATAAAAAGATATAATAGTTAAATTAACCTTTACCTACACCCTTATATAAAAGATGGGTTTTTGTTTCAAGTCCCATGCAGGTATATGTATATATAAGTATATGGGACTTTCAGTACCTTACTCTACAAGCTCCGCTCTGCATCTCCTGGTAAATGTGTCAATCCTGCTTGCAAGCCATGTCCCCTTCTATTTTCAGCTTACAATATCTTCATCACAAATCAGTTCCACCTGAGCACAGGATATGAGGATGGGACATAAGGACGGGATATGAGGACAGGATATGAAGTCAGGACATGAGGTCGGGATATGAGGTCGGAATAAGAGCACCGGATATGAGGTCGAGATAGGAGGACAGGAAATGAGGTCAATATAGGAGGTCGGGATATGAGGACGGGATATGAGGACAGTATATGAGGTTGAGATATGAGGACGGAATATGAGGACAGAATATGAGGATGGGATAGGAGGTCAGGATAGGAGGTCGAGATATGAGGTCGGGATAAGAGGTCGGGATATGAGGACAGGAAATGAGGTCGAGATAGGAGGTCAGGATATGAGGACGGTATATGAGATCGGGATAAGAGGTCAAGATATGAGGTCAGGATATGTGGACGGGATATGAGGTCGAGAGAGGATGTCGGGATATGAGGACGGGATATGAGGTTGAGATATGAGGATGAGATAGGAGGTCAGGATATGAGGTTGAAATATGATGACGGGATATAAGGACGGGATATGAGGTTGAGATATGAGGATGGGATATAGGGTTGGGATATGACAACAATATATGAGGACGGGATATGAAGTCAAAAGCTTCCTCCTTTGTTGATTTTCCTCCCAAACAAGGATTAGGAAGGGAAAACGGGGCAACGCCAGGTACTCAGCTAATATATATATATATATATATATATATATATATATATATAATCCAAAAGAGGGAAGCGGCACTCCAAAATACAGAAAATTGGTGTCTTTAATCAAGTATAATGCAACGTTTCAGCCTCACCATGAGGCCTTTCTCAAGCAATTTCTCAAGCAAAAGGCCTTGTGGTGAGGCTGAAACGTCGCATTATACTTGATGGGTGAATAAAGACACCAATTTTCTGTATTTTGAAGTGCTGCTTCCCTTTTTTGGATTGTACTGGAAGAAGGTTTTGGAGTTTAAACCTGTTGGAGCTGAGCACCCACTTATGACTATAAGTCTTTTTTACAGTGCCGGCTCTCTCCCCTCTTTTTTCTTGTGTATATATATATATATATATATATATATATATATATATATATATGAGATCATCATGTCCTGTTCATTTTTTCCATACTGAAGAACCCTGTTGCTTCAAACTTCAAATCACTCATTCCCTTATTAAGCTAACTCCCCGGCCATGTAATTTGTTTCATCCCAGCTCAGTTGCATTCATACCTTTTGTAGCCTTTCTTAATGGCAACTGGTTTTGCCATCCCCTGTATTGCTTCAGTCCAAAGCATCCTCTCCTGAGTAGACAGAAGTTCAGTTTCTCCTGTGTAAGACTTTTTGTGAACTACCTTATTATATCAGCATTTACCTTATGCTTCCTGGAAACAATCATATCCCTCTCAGAGAGTACACCGCCAATGACAGTGAAAAGCAAGGGAAAGACTGAGCACCTGTGGTCTTACTGTCATTGATTCTTTGACTTCCTTTGGATCAACACAGTAGAGTTATAGGTTGATGGATCTGGTCTTTTTTCAATCTTATTAACTATGGAACAATGAACATGCATAATGAGTCTGTGAAGCTGTCACCAGAGCTTGTAAGCTTACTACATGTGCGGATGCATGGTGCATGCACAGAATTCTGCCAGGGCTGTTCATCACAAAGGAATAGGGCAGGAAGAGGCATTGCATCCTGGGGTACCTTAGCACCTCAGTCCACCTTTGACTCCTTGAACTGGCAATTTAAAAATGTTTTCAATTATTGCACCCATTTAGAGATGCTAGATAAAGGTAACTGTACTCTTAGTGTAAGGATTGCAATGCAATTATGTCACCAGCAATTCCCTTTACTAATAGCCTATACTGCACTATAGGAAAGGTAGCCAGAGTGCTTCTTTTATTGCCTTAATTGCTTATGTGTTGCAGTTATGAGGATACCAGAGAGTATTAACATATACTATACTTTTTAGTTTTTTGGGACATATATTTAATAAACCTGATTTTGAAAACTTTGAAAAAACTATTGTAAGTTGATCTTGCCTATATTCCTTTGTGATATCTGGACAAGGGATATGTAGCTACCAGTGTTTAGAAGATGGCTGGGGTATAATAGAAGGACACTGTCATAAAGTGGGTTATGTTAGGGCTTGGGGTGTGATTTCATACTGGAGTTTCTCTGAAATGAAGTGCCAATCCCCTGTTTACCGCATATTTGTGCTGTCATTATTTATTGTTCTGGAGTCCTGTGTTTTTCCCCTCACTGAATCATTAACCTTCTTCTTCATCTGCAAGTCATAATATTACATGGTTGATATATGACGTGGCAATTTTCCATGTTGGGAAACAGTATGAGAAGGCAGATTTACGCATTTCAGAAGCATCCATGACTTATTACATGGCAAAATTTATAAGACATTCATTTATGGTCAATGTGACTTACAAAGGAAAAATGTAATTCTTTAAAGAGTAGCCTCAGAGAACAGATGGGATTCTCCCTTAATTGTTCTCACTTATGGCAAGTTAAAGAGGCTTAACATCCTCACTCATTTATTGGGTTTTTTCTGTCCACAGTTTTCTGATTCTTTTCCAAAAAAAGTCTCCACTGCAAGCTCATTTGGCTTGTGGTAAAACACAATCAAACAATCTTAAATTCCCAAATATGACTTATTTGGACCAGAGAACCTTTGCAATATATTATGCCATTACACACCAATGGAATCCACCTTGAGTATGCAGCCGAAGAGCCCTGAGGGACACTGAAAGATGTTTGTGTTGATGTGGTGGAAACATGAGAAAACACATTTTGACTAATCCCATCACCCAAGAGAACAATACAAATTCATTTAGAAATATGTTCCATTGCAACTGTTGGAAGCCTCACAAAGACTCAATAAACAAAGCTTACATCAACATTTCTGCTCGACTGTTCTGAAAAGAAAGCACCTAGTGGGAAATACAAGAACAAACTAATAGTTTGGAAAAGAGCTATGGGAAAAAAACTGCCACAAATTGTCGTGATCTTAACCCCTCTTTTCCCTAAATTAAAAAAAGAGTCTCATAGATAGGGTGGGTTCACACTACGATTTCACTGTATGGCTGCTGGATCCCGTTTGGGGGAGCGAAAACCGGGGGGCTCCCCTATCCCAGCCGGACCTGGCCTGTATCTAGTGCATTTCAATGAGCCGACCGGAGTCAAATGGTGACTCCGGTAGGCACATTTTGGTCCCGTAGATACGGACCAGGTCCGGCTGCAAAGTGAGAGGGTCTTGCTGCGGCAGGCAGCACCCAAGTAGCTACCCTTGGCACGACTCGACCACACAGACGGCTGAGGAGTTTCGAGGCACAGGAAGGATATGGCAATTTGTGGCCAGGATAGCAGAAGGTCAGGGCAGGCAGCACAGGTGCATAGTCAGGATCGAAGAAGGAAGTCAGTAGGCAGGCTGCACAGGAGGAAGGTCAGGTCACAGAATAAAGGTCAGAAACACTGCAAGGCAAGACTAAATAACGCTTTCTCTCAGGCACTAGGGCAACAAAGATGCGGCAGGGGTGTGTGGGAGGTGCAGGAACAGTGGAACAGGTGTAAACCGTAATTATGGTCACACTGGCCCCTGCCCATGGACGCGACCATGGACGCCCCTGCACTACAGTACACTACACTAACACATAATAAAGAATAAAACACTATATATACACTACACCCTTACCTTGTGCCCCCCCCCCCAATAATAATTAAAAACGTCTTGTATGTCAGTTTTTCCAATACAGAGCCTCCAGCTGTTGCAAAATAACAACTCCCAGTATTGGCGGAGAGCCATTGACTGTCCAGACATGTTGGGAGTTTTGCAACAGCTGGAGGCACCCTGTTTGAGGAAAACTGACGTACAGTATTTTTGGTGGAGGAGGCAAGTGTAACGCTTGCATCTGGGTACACATAGTTACATAGTTAGTACGGTCGAAAAAAGACATATGTCCATCAAGTTCAACCAGGGAATTAAGGGGTAGGGGTGTGGCGCGATATTGGGGAAGGGATGGGATTTTATATTTCTTCATAAGCATTAATGTTATTTTGTTCCATAAATGTATCTAATCCTGTTTTAAAGCTGTTAATTGTTCCTACTGTGACCAGTTCCTGAGGTAGACCGTTCCATAACTTCACAGTCCTCACGGTAAAGAAGGCGTGTCGCCCCTTGAGACTAAACTTTTTCTTCTCCAGACGGAGGGAGTGTCCCCTCGTCCTTTGGGGGGGTTTAACCTGGAACAGTTTTTCTCCATATTTTTTGTATGGGCCATTAATATACTTATATACGTTTATCATATCCCCCCTTAAACGTCTCTTCTCAAGACTAAACAATTGTAACTCCTTTAATCGCTCCTCATAGCTAAGATGTTCCATGCCCCATATTAGTTTAGTCGCGCGTCTCTGCACCCTTTCCAACTCCGCAGTGTCCCTTTTATGGACAGGTGCCCAAAACTGAACAGCATATTCCAGGTGAGGCCGTACCAATGCTTTATAAAGGGGGAGTATTATGTCCCTGTCCCTTGAGTCCATGCCTCTTTCACCCCTGTGAAAATCCCTAATTTAAGCCTCAAATGTGCATTGCGCTCTTTCCCTTCGGAGCCCTGTCGTATTTCAAGGCAACAGTTTAGGACCACACATGGGGTATCTCCTTACTTGCCTAACAAATTTTTGGTGGCTTTTTCTCCTTTTACCCTTTATGAAAAGGTAAAATTGGGGGTCTACACCAGCATGTTAGTGTAAGTTTTTTTTATTTTTTACACTAACATGCTGGTGTTGCCCCATACTTTTCATTTTCATAAGAGGTAAATTGAAAAAAAGACCCCCAAAATATATAACACACTTTCTCCCAGGTACGTAAATACCCCATATGTGGCCGTAAATTTCTCTACGGGCACACAACAAGGCTTAGGAGTGAGAGCGCACTATATACATTTGAGGCCTAAACTGGTGATTTGCATAGGGGTGGCTGCTGGTTACAGCGGTTCTGAGATAAACGCAAACAATTAAACACCCACATGTGACCCCATTTCGGAAACTACCCCCTCACGGAATGTAATAAGGGGTACAGTGAGCGTTTACACCCCACAGGCGTCTGACAGATGTTTGGAACAGTGGTCCGTGAAAATGAAAAATTTTATTTTTCATTTGGACAGCCCACTGTTACAAAGATCTGTCAAACACCAGTGGGGTGTAAATGTTCACTGCACCCCTTGTTACGTGCCTTGAGGGTTGTAGTTTCCTAAATAGTTGGCGATGTTGGGTGTTTTTCTCTGTTCTGGCACCATGGGGCTTCCTAAATGAGACATGCCCCCAAAAAACATTTCAGCAAAATTTGCTTTCTAAAAGCCCAATGTCGCTCCTTCACTTCTGAGCCCTCTAGTGCACCCGCAGATCACTTTACATCCACATATGAGGTATTTCCTTACTAGAGAGAAATGGGGTTTCAAATTTTGGGGGACATTTTCACCTATTTCCCCTTGTGAAAATGAAAAATTTGGGGTAAAATCAGCATTTTAGTGAAATTTTTTATTTTTTTTCATTTTCATGTCCAACTTTATTGAAAATTCGTCAAACACCTGTGGGGTGTTAAGGCTCACTGTACCACCTGTTAAGTTCCTTGAGGGGTGTAGTTTCCTAAATAGTATGCCATGTGGGGTGTTTTTTGCTTTTCAGGCACCATAGGGGCTTCCTAAATGTGACATGCCCCGCAAAAACCATTTCAGCATAATTTGCTTTTCAAAATCCCATTGTCGCTCCTTCTCTTCTGAGCCCTTTAGTGCGCCCACAAAACACTTTACATCCACATATGAGATATTTCCATACTCGAGAGAAATTGGGTTACACATTTTTTTTCTCTCCTTTTACCCCTTGTAAAAATAAAAAATATGGGTCTACATGTTAGTGTAAAAAATGCTGATTTTTATTTTTCTCCTCCACTTTGCTTCTATTCTTGGGGTATTCATGGGGTATTTCTCACAGAAAGGCTCCTCAAATCCAATTCAAACTTAACTGGTCCCTGAAAAATTCAGATTTTGAAATTTTCGGGAAAATTTTAAAAATTGCTGCTACACTTTGAAGTCCTCTAATGTCTTCAAAAAGTAAAAACCTGTCAACTTTATGATGTCAACATAAAGTAGACATATTGTATTTGTGAACTAATATATAATTTATTTGGAATATCCATTTTCCTTACAAGCAGAGAGTTTCAAAGTTAGAAAAATGCAAAATATTCAAAATTTTCATGAAATTTTTGGATTTTTCACCTAAAAGAATGCAAATTATGACGAAAATTTACCACTATGTTAAAGTAGAATATTTCGCGAAAATGTATTCTTGGAATCAGAATGAAAGGTAAAAGCATCCCAGAGTTATAAATGCATAAAGTGACAGTGGTCAGATTTGCAAAAATGGGCAGTGTCCTTAAGGTGAAAATGAGCTGCGTCCTCAAGGGGTTAACCTAACCAAAGTTTTGTAGACATATGAAATGTGTCTTTTTTGAATTTTCCCTCTCATTATTTTAACCAATATCTCAGAATATGTTGACTATAGGGCCCCTCCTCTGCTTATAAATTCAAGGAAAACTCCCCTAATATTATTATATTCCAACCAGCCACCCTCCTTTAATTTAAATTCTTCTTTTAATACTGTCCAAGTCTTAAATTTACCCTTCTCCCAAACATCCTTTATCCTCACACCTCCCTTAACCCTACATGAACTCAAACTTCCCAGTTCACTCATTCCTTGTATGTTTAAGTTATCCAGCAGGAGTGCCTCATCCATAATACCTTTCATCTCCAGTTCTTTCCTAAACAACTTCCATGTTTTGATCAGACTTTTGACCATCAAAATGTTCCTCCAATTCCCCTCCTCAAGCTTCCCTGATTCCAGCAACTGAAAGATATCCATAGGCTTTCCTCCGTTATTAGATAACAGGAAATCGAAGAAAGCAAATTCTATCAGGAAATACATTTGTCCCACCAAGAAATACCTATATATGTCTGGGAAATCCAGTCCCCCATTCTCCTTCGTTTGGCTTAAAGGGGTACTACCGTGGAAAACTTTTTTTTTTTTTTAAATCAACTGGTGGCAGAAAGTTAAACAGATTTGTAAATTACTTCTATTTAAAATCTTAATCCTTCCAGTACTTTTTAGGGGCTATATACTACAGATGAAATGCTTATCTTTTTAGATTTCTCTGATGTCATGACCACAGTGCTCTCTGCTGACCTCTGCTGTCTATTTTAGATATTGTCCGGAGCAGCATATGTTTGCTATGACGATTTTCTCCTGTTCTGGACAGTTCTTAAAATGGACAGCAGAGGTCAGTAGAGAGCACTGTGGTCATGACATCAGAGAAATCTAAAAAAGATAATCATTTCCTCTGTGGTATATAGCCCCTAAAAAGTACTGGGAGGATTAAGATTTTTAAATAGAAGTAATTTGCAAATCTGTTTAACTTTCCGGCACCAGTTGATTTATAAAAAAAAAATTCCCACGGTAGTACCCCTTTAAGTATTTCAATTTAATTGTTGTTCTTTTCCTGCCCCATATCAATGAATTAAAGATTGAGATAATTATTTTAAACAATTTTGTCTCACACCAAAGATCCAAACAAATACAACATTTTTGGTAACAGCACTGTCTTAATTAATATAATTTTTTCTGCTTTGGATAAATTTAAGTCATTCCATATATTCGCTTTCCTTTCCATCTCGGCAATCAATTCCAATATATTTATCTGGTGGTAATTCCCTATTTTGCTTGAAAGATATACTTCTAAATATTTAAATTTTTCTCCCTTATGTATTTCCCTTAGCCCAAATGTCTGCCCTATACTGTCTTCTCCCAATGGCATAATTACAGATGTTGCCCAATTAGTTGCCAGTCCACAAAATCATTATTTATCATTTCCAATGTGCCTCCAGCTGTTGCAAAACTATAAGTCCCAGCATGCCCATAAGGGAATGCTGGGAGTTGTGGTGGTCTGCCTCCTGCTGTTGCATAACTACAGCTCCCAGCATGCCCTTTTTGCATGCTTGGAGCTGTTGCTAAGCAACAGCAGGAGGCTGTCACTCACATCCAACTGCTGATCCATGCCGCCGCCGCTGCACGTCAGTTCCTCACCGCCGCCACCACTCCTGGGGCCCGGATCCCAACAGGGATGCCGGGGATCGGGGTCCCCAGCTGCCGGGGTCCTCTTCCCGCACCCGATCACGTCCTCCGGAAGAGGGGCGAAGCGGGTTGCGGGAGTGACACCTGCAGCAGGTGCCCTGATTGGTCGGCCGGTAAGCCGGCCGACGAATCAGGGCGATCGTGAGGTGGCCACCTCACTCCTGCTGACTATGGCTGATCGGGGCCAGAGACGGAGAGATCAGCCAGTAATTCCAGGTCACCGGGTCACTGTAGACCCGATTGACCCGGAATCCGCCGCAGATCGCTGGGCTGAATTGTTCAGCGATCTGCGGCCATCGCCGACATGGGGGGTCATCATGACCCCCCTGAGCGATAGGCCGCAATGCCTGCTGATCGATATCAGCAGGTATCGGGCACCGGCTCTGCTCCAGCTGGCTGCGGGGGGCCGGGAATGGACAGGACGTACTCCTACGTCCTCGGTCCTTAAGGACTCGGAAACGGGGGCATAGGAGTACGTCCATTGTCCTTAAGGGGTTAAGCATGGGGGTGGATCAATCATGCTTTGGGGTTGTATTGCAGCCAGTGGCACAGGGAACATCTCACGAGTAGAAGGAAACATGGATTCAATAAAATTTCACAAAATTTGGATGCTAACTTGATGCCATCTGTGAAAAAGCTGAAGTTAAAGAGAGAATGGCCTCTACAAATGGATAATGATCCTAAACACACCTCGAAATCCATGGGGGATTACGTCAAGAGGCGTAAACTGAAGGTTTTCCCATGGCCTTCACAATCTCCTGACCTTTCTATGGATAGACCTTAAAAGAGCAGTGCGTGACAGACAGCCCAGAAATCTCAAAGAACTGGACGACTTTTGTAAGGAAGAATGGGCAAAGATACCTCAAACAAGAATTGAAAGACTCTTGGATGGCTACAAAAAGCGTTTACAAGCTGTGATACTTGCCAAAGGGGGCAGTACAAGATATTAACTCTGCAGGGTGTCCAAACTTTTGCAGACACCATTTTTTTGGTTTCTGTTATTTTGAAAGTGTAAATGATGGAAATAAACTCAAACTTTTGTTGACATATTATAAGAATGTCTAATCTGTAATTTAATGCCTTTTGGAGATTTTTCCATCTTTCCTTGGCTTCTTTATGCACATTAATACAAATTTTTACCTGGGATGCCCAAACTTTTGATCCCCACTATACCCCTTGTTGCATTCCGTGAGGGGTGTAGTTTCCAAAATGTGGACACATCTGGGTGTTTATTGTTTTGTGCTATCACTCCTGAGCCTTGTTGTACGTCCGCAGAACATTTTACGCCCACATATGGGGTGGTTCCGTATTCTGGAGAAATAGTGTTACAAATCATGGGGGTCTTTTTTTCCCCCCTTTTACCGCTTGTGAAAATTTTAAGTATGGGGCAACACCAGCATGTTAGTGTAAAAATAAAAAAAATTTTGCACTAACATGCTGGTGTAGACACCAACTTTACCTTTTCATAAAGGGTAAAAGGAGAAAAAGCCCCCCAAAATTTTTAACGCAATTTCTCCTCAGTATGGAGATACTCCATATATGGCCCTAAACTGTTTCCTTGAAATACGACAGGGCTCCAAAGTGAAAGAGCGCCATGCGCATTTGAGGCCTAAATTGGGGATTTGAATCCGCCACAAAAATACCCCAGTGTTTCCCAAACAGGGTGTCTCCAGCTATTGCAAAACTCCCAGCATGCCTGGACAGTCAGTGGCTGTCCGGCAATACTGGGAGTTGTTGTTTTTCAACAGCTGGAGGCTCAGTTTTGGAAACAGTGCCGTACAATACTTTTTTTTTTATTGTGGGGGGGGGGGGGGGGGAGGGACTGTGTAGGGGTATGTGTATATGTAGTGTTTTACTTTTTATTTTGTGTAGGTATAGTGTAGTGTTTTTAGGATAAATTCACACGGTTGGGTTTACAGTGTGATTCAGCTGCGACTCAAAATTTGCTAAATCTCAAAATTGCAGCAAAAAACTTGCCATAAACCCACCCGTGTGAATGTACCCTGTACATTCACATGGGGGGGGGGGGGGGGAACCTCCAGCTGTTGCAAAACTACAACTACCAGCATGCACTGACAGACCATACATGCCGGGAGTTGTAGTTATGCAACAGCTGGAGGCACATTGGTTGCGAAACACTGAGTTAGGTAACAACCTCGGTTTCACAACCAATATGTCTCCAGCTTTTGCACAGCATGCATTGACAGTCGAAGGGCATGCTGAGAGTTGTAGTTTTGCAACAGTTGGAGGCACATTGCTACAACTCCCAGAATGCCCTTTGGTAGTCTGTGCATGCTGGGAGTTGTAGTTATGCAACAGCTGAATGCACACTTTTCCATAGAAAAAATGTGCCTCCAGCTGTTGCAAAACTACAACCCCCAGCATGCACATACTACCAAAGGGCATGCTGGGAGTTGTAGTTGGAACTCCAGCTGTTGCAAAACTACAACTCCCAGCATGCCCTTTGGCTTTGCATGCTGCGAGTTGTTGCTAAGTAACAGTAGGAGGTGAACAGGCCTCCCCTCCTGTTGTATCCTGCCGCCGGGACCGCCACCGCTGCTGCCACCGCTGCTGCCACCGATCCTGCTGCTCCTGTCGCCGCCACCCCGGCCGGACCAAGGCAAGGTGAGACCCCCGCCGGCCCCGATCGCCGACATGATCGCTGTCCCGATCACCGCCCAGCAGGGTCGTGATTGGTCGGTCCTTCACCCATGCCACCTCACTCCTGCTGGGTAAGGGTGAATGGGGCTGTATCGGACCCATTCACCCTTTTTTTCCAGGTCACCAGAGACATGATTGACCCGGAATAGCGGCAAATCGCCGGTCTAAATTGACCGGCGATTTGCCGCAATCGCCGACATAGGGGAGGGGGGTCTCAGCAGTTATCCTGTTCCTATCACCGCGTTCGGAGACACGGTGATCCAGGAAAGCTGCGCCATAAATGTACAGCGCTGTGCGCTAAGTACTCCTTAGCAGCGTCGTACATTTACGGTGCTCGTCCTGAAGGGGTTAAAGCTCCGGCACGCGAGGGGGACGGGGACACGCGCGCTGGAGCAGAGAGGCAGAGACTGGGGGAGGAGAAGCACCAGGTGAGTGACGGCCTGGGGTTCGCATGCGGGCGCGTCCCTCGATGCCAGTCCAAGCCCCGCCGGCAGCAGCAGGTGACGGGACCATGCGCTCACAGCCAGCATGTGCGGCCGGAGCACAAAACGTAACAGCACCCTCCCTTTATTTCCCCCCTCAATTTACGAGTCAGAAAACTCCTGAGAAGGTCATGGTCTAGGAAATACTCCTCAGGCTCCCAAGATCTGCCCTCAGGACCGTAACCCTCCCAGTTGACCAAAAAAAATTGTTTACCTCTCACAGCTTTTATCTCTTTAACCTTGAAGATGTCAGAAGAGCCAGAAACAGGTGTGGGGACAAGATTCTTCTGAGAAAACTGGTTTATGAGAAGAGGCTTGAGGAGAGAGACGTGGAAGGAATTGGGAATACGTAACATAGCAGGTAGACAGAGTTTGTAGGAGACAGGGTTGATTTTTTGTAGAATCTGGAAGGGACCAAGGTAGCAAGGACCGAGCTTGTAATAGAGAGTCTTGAAGTGGATGTATTTGGATGAAAGCCACACCATGTCCCCAGGAGAGGATGGAGGAGGTCTTCTACTTTTATCAGCTTGCGCCTTCATACGTGAAGAAGCCTGGGATAATGACTGTCGGGTCTGTTGCCAGATTGTGGAGAAGTCACGGACCAGCTCATCAACAGGAGGCACTCCGGTGGAAACTGGGAGAGGAAGAGGAGAATGAAGATGGAGTCTGTAGACAACAAAAAGGGAGACAACCTCGCGGACTCGGAATTCTTATGATTATAAGAGAATTCAACCCAGGGGAAAAGGTCGACCCAATCGTCTTGGCGAGCTGAAACAAAATACCAAAGATATGCCTCAAGGATTTGATTAACCCTCTCAACCTGACTGTTGGACTGAGGGTGGTAGGCAGAGGAGAAGTCCAGCTTGATGTCCAGACATTTACAAAGGGCTCGCCAGAACTTAGAGACAAACGGCACACCACGATCTGAGGAAGACCATGTAAACGAAAGACATGCAGCAAGAAGTACTTTGCCAGCTGTGGGGCAGAAGGAACACGTGGTAGAGGAATGTAATGAGCCATTTTGGAAAACCGATCTACAACGACCCAGATGACAGTGTTATTATGAGATGGTGGCAAATCGGTAATGAAATCCATGGCAATATGGGACCAGGGTGTCTGCAGAATGGGTAAAGGCTGTAAGAGTCCTGCAGGTCTCTGTCAAAGGGTTTTGTCACGGGCACAAGTTTCACAGGAACAAACAAAATCAGAAACTTCAAGTTCAAGATGGGGCCACCAGTAATGCCGGGAGATTAGAAGTAGAGTCTTGGGTATTTCAGGATGTCCTGCTGTCAAGGAAGAATGACCCCATTTCAGTACCTTGCATCTCAATCTGACGGGCACAAAGGATTTTCCGGGACGAACTTGCTGAATATCAGCAGGAGCAACATCAAACGGTCAGGAGGAATAATATGCCTAGGCGTGGAGTCCAAACCAATGACGTCAGAGGACCTGGAGAGAGCTTCTGCTCTGATGTTCTTGTCTGCTGGACAGAAGTGGATGAAGAAGGTTAACCTAGAAAAGAACAGTGACCACCTTGCCTGGCAGGGGTTCAAATGTTGAGCAGACTGAAGGTATAGAAGATTCTTATGGTTGGAGTAGATACTGACCGCATGAGAAGAACCTTCTAATAAATGTCGCCTTTCCTCCAAAGCTAGCTTAATAGCGAGGAGTTCTCGATCTCCAATGGAGTACTTCCTCTCAGCAGGAGAGAATGTCTTGGAGAAGAACCCACAAGTAACAGTCCTTGCACTTGGCGTTTTTCTGAGTAAGAACGGCACCCACTCCAATAGATGAAGCATCAACCTCCAAAGCAAAGGACCTCTTCGGATCAGGTCTTGTAAGCACGGGAGCAGAGGCAAACGCAGACTTTAAACAGGAGAAGGCCTCTTGAGGCCAAGACTTAGGATTAGATGCATTCTTCGCTGAAGAAACAGACAAACATTAATATGATGCTCCTCTAAGTTGGAAGAAAAGATCAGGATGTCATCTAGGTATACAGGTGTAGAGAAGATCACGGAAGATTTCATTGACAAACTCTTGAAAAACGTCTGGAGCATTGCAGAGACCAAAAGGCATTACGAGATACTCAAAATGTCCATCAAGAGTATTTTCCATTCATCTCCCTTGCGGATATGAATGAGGTTATACGCTCCACGTAAGTCCAACTTGGAGAAGACCTTGGCACCACGTAGACGATCAAAAAGTTCTGAGGTAAGAGGTAGTGGGTAACGGTTCTTGACCGTGATTTTGTTAAGTCCCCTGTAGTCAATGCATGGACGGAGTGGGCCATCCTTCTTCCCTACAAAGAAGAAACCAGCTCCAGCAGGAGAAGAGGACTTATGGATAAATCCCTTTTGGAGATTCTCCTGGATATACTCAGCCATGGCTTTGGTCTCAGGAACCGATAGAGGATATATCCTTCCACGCGGAGGAGTGGTACCAGGCAGAAGTTCTATAGGGCAGTTGTAAGGACGATGTGGAGGCAGAGACACAGCCTGTTTCTTGCAGAATACATCAGAGAAATCTTGGTAAGGTGGGGGCAGACCAGGCAAAGGAGGAGGACGAGAAACAACTTTAGGCTGGACTGGACTGAGACAAAGATTTTGACAGAACTGTCCCCAGCAAATAATTTCTCCAGTTCCCCAATCTAGTTGCGGAGAGCGACGTCGGAGCCACAGAAGGCCAAGAAGAAGCTCAGAAGTACAGTGAGGCAGTACATAGAATTAAATCTTTTCTTTATGCAAGACACCCATTTGCACGACTAGAGGCTCAGTAAGGAACAGCACCTTACAGTCCAAATTTTGTCCATTAACAGAGGATATGAACAAAGGCTTGGTAAGCCGAGTAACAGGAAGATGACATTTGTGGACGAAAGAAGCATCAATAAAGTCCCCTGCAGATCCAGAATCCAAAAATGCTGTAGCGCTGAAGGAAGACTTGGCAGAAGTAAAGACTTGTACAGAAATGGTCAAGCGAGGAGAGGTGGTATTCACACCTAGGGATACCTCTCTTACGTGCCCTAGGTGCAAGCGTTTTCTCGGATACTGTAAATGAACAGAACAGTCTTGGAGGAAGTGCTCCGGGCTAGCACAATACAAATACAAATTCTCACTGCGTCGTCATGATCTCTCCTGTTGCGTATGATGAGAACGATCCACTTGCATAGCCTCTTTGGCAAGAGGCACAGGAAACTGTAGAGGTGGATGTTGAAACATGGGTGCCAGGAGAAGATATCTCCATGTTCGAGCAGGGTCCCTCTTTAATCACAATTCTTCCTGCCTCTCAGCAAAATGCACGTCAATACATGTGGCCAGGTGGATAAGTTCAGTCAGAGAAGAAGGAGGATCACGTGTAGCAAGGGCATCTTTAATTATTTTTTGAGTGTGGCACACAAGGCCTCATCATTCCATTCAAGTTCTGAGGCTAGAGTGTGGAATTGAACCGCGTAGTCACCAACGGAAGAATTCCTTTGACAGAGGTTCAGCAAAGCCGTCTCAGCAGGAGAGGCACATGCGGGTTCCTCAAAGACACAGCGAAATTCTGCCAGAAAAGCCGTCAAGTTGGAAGCTACCGGATCACCATGGTCCAAAAAGGGTGTAGCTCAGGCCAGGGCTTTTCCGGACAGTAGGCTAATAACAAAGGCCACCTTAGAACATTCGTCGGAAAAAGTTCAGACATAAGCTCCAAATGCATGGAGCACTGTGTAACGAAGCCTCTGCATGACTGGAATCACCGTCATATTTAGAGGGTTATGGTAGACATAGCTGGGAGCTATGTCACTGCAGGAGCTGGAGGAGGGACTTGCAGGAGCTGCAGGAGCTGGAGGAGGGAGTGGGACAGGATGCGGGTGCTGCTGCTGTTGCAAGACCAAAAACTGTTGTATCATCAGACAGTTGAGTAAGTAGCTGCACCTGTTGCGCCAATTGCAGAGACTGACATACCACAACGGAGGGAAGGTCCGTGACTTCAGGCAGGGGTACCACAGCTGGATCCATGGCTGGATCTTACTGTAACACTCACGTTTCAGAAGACAGGAACTCCGGTGGATGTGGATCCGCTGGACCTGTGTGGCAGATGACTCAGACCGTGTCAGGGAGCGGAGTCTAAGGTGCCGCTGGTTTTCACCAGAGCCCGCCACAAATCGGGATAAACTTGCTGCGGCAGGCGGCACCCAGGTCGCTGCCCCTAGCACAGCTCGACCACATGGGCAGCTGAGGAGATGCGAGGCACAGGAGGGATAAGGCATCTCATAGTCAGGATAGCAGAAAGTCAAGGCAAGCAGCCTACTAGCGTAGTCAGGATGTAGCAGGAGGTCAATAGGTAGGTGGCAGAGGAGCAAGGTCAAGTCACAGAGCAAAGGATCAGATACACGGCAACTCTTAGGAATGCTTTCTCTCAGGCACAAGGCAACAAAGATCCGGCAGGGAAGTGAGGAGGGTGGAGGAATTTATCAATGAGCCACAGGGGAATTACACTAATGAGCGCACTGGTCCTTTAAATCTTAAAGCTCTGGCGCGCGCGTGCCCTAGGGGACGGGGACACACACGCTGGAGCAGAGAGGCAGAGGCGGGGGAAGGATAAGCACCAGGTGAGTGATGGACTGAGGCTCGCATGCGGGCGTGTCCCGAGATGCGAGTCCCAGCCCCGCCGGCAGCAGCAGGTAACAGGACCCTGTGTTCACGACCAGCTTGTGCGGCCGGAGCGCATAACGTAACATTGACTCTTTCTTGACAGATGATATTTGGGAAGAAGAGGTTCAAACGTGGCATTTCAATCTTTTTGTTCTTGGATAGTCTAACAGCAGTTTGGCCCCTTTCTCTATGCTAAACAGGTGGATTCCCTGGTGGGCCCCCTAAAGAGTGCCCAGAAATAACTTTGCATTGTGCTGTGATTTGTATAACATTTTGGCAAAAACACGCCAGTATTTCCTCAAATTACAGTAAATTAATGGGGGCTTTTTCTGTGTCCTGGAAGACTAATGCTAGGTTCACACATTTTTCCGGTAATAAGTCCGGC
Source organism: Hyla sarda (assembly GCF_029499605.1). Classification (NCBI taxonomy): domain Eukaryota; kingdom Metazoa; phylum Chordata; class Amphibia; order Anura; family Hylidae; genus Hyla; species Hyla sarda. The sequence goes on along the minus strand of NC_079197.1, from coordinate 81,859,627 downwards.
AGCGACAGGCGGCAGTACAGTAAGTGGCTAAACTAGAAGTTGCAAAACTTCAACTCATGTGGTCTCCATGCAACAGCTGGAAGGGCACAGCTTGGAGACCACTGTTTAGTGGTCTTTAAACTGTGGCCCTCCAGATGTTGCAATACTACAACTCCCAGCATGCCCAGACAGTCCAGGCATGCAGGGAGTTGTAGTTCTGCAACAGCTGGCCCTTCAGATGTTGCAGAACTAAAACTCCCAGGATGCTGAATGGCACAGCCTGGATTTGCCCACAACATGAGTAGACACTAGGGCTTCACAATCCCTAAGATTAAAAGATGAATTCTGAAATTTAAACTGAAGATTTTGGGTAGCTAGTGCTACCATAACAATTCTTTTATTCTCAGACCCAGGCTCAGCAGTATCAGTAAACCATATATTGCCTGAATGACACAGCCTGGAGTTGACAGCTTCATGAGTAGACTCCAGGGGTTTCACAATCCACAAGAAAAAAAGACGAATTTTGAAGTTTAAATTGAAGATTTAGGGTAGCTAATGCTACCATAACAAAATTTCTATTCCCAGACCACGGCCCAGCAGCATCAATAAGCCATGTATTGCCTGAATGACACAGCCTGGAGTTGGCTGAAGCATGAGGAGACCATATAATGTCTGAATAGCACAGCCTGGAGTTGGCAGAAGCATGAGGAGAGTTTTAAATTTAAATTGAGGGTTTTGAAACTGAACTTTTAACTCCCAAGTTTTAGTGTCCTGGGCCCCGGTGTGTGGGTACAAAGGACCAAATCTAACAAGGAGTCACATGTCACATGGCAGCACAATGACAGAGCCTGGAGGTGGCATCAGTAGGAGGAGACCATATAGTGGCTGAATGGCACAGCCCTGAGTTGGCTGAAGCATGAGAAGAGACCATGTAGTGGCTGAATGAGACAGACTGGAGGTGGCATCACTATGAGGAGACCATATAGTGGCCGAATGACTGCCTGGAGTTTGTGGCAGCATTGGGAGACCATAAAGTGACTGAATGGCACAGCCTGGAGTTGGTGGCAGATGAGGAGACAATAGGGCCTCACAATCTCTAAGAATAAAAGATGAATTTTGAAATTTCCACTGAAGATGTATGGTACCTAGTGCTACCATAAACATATATAGGTAATATCCTAGGCCCAGCAGCATCATTGACCATGTAGTTGCTGAATGACACAGACTGGAGCTGGCTAAAGCATCTGTAAAAAATATATTGGATGAATAGCACAGTCTGGAGGTGGCTGAAGCATGAGGAGACCATACAGTGGCTGAATGAGACAGCCTGGAGGTGGCAGCAGCATCAGGAGTCCTGAAAGTGACCCGGTGACAGAGTGGTGCAGTGGGTCGCAATACCAGTACCTGGTGACGAAGGTGGGTGAAAAAAGGTCTGCTGCAGAGGAATGTTTGTAACTGGAGAGCAGCGCCTTAAATCTGTTTGGCACTATCGATATTTGTGAAGTGTTGGTGTGGCACCATGGTTAAGCTACTCTCATGCATCTGGCATTGGTGGTTGGAAATCCTGGCTGATCCATGCCTGATTCATCTTCACAAAGGTCAGTCTCTCCACATTTTTCGTGGACAGACGAGTTCTCCTTGGGGTGACTATGGCCTCCGCCGCACAAAACACCCACTCTGATGGCACACTACTAGCCGGGCAGGACAGCTTTTCCAGGGCAAACTCTGCTAGTTGCAGCCACAAATCAAGTTCGGCTGCCCAGAAGTCCAGCGGATCTTCAAGGTGTGGTGACATGGGCATGTCAAGGTATGCCACCACCTGCTGGTTCAGGTCCTTCTCCAGGTGTACCTGCTGCTGATGAGTTGCTTCACTATGCAGGTGAAGAAAGCTACTCATCAGTGACTGTAGACTCAGGCTGCTGCTGATGGAGCTGGTTATGCTCCTGCCACCTCACCCCTCCCCAGCAGCCATGGCAGTGGAAAGTGAGCACAGGAGGCCCCCCGATTCAGACCTGCGAGAGGATGCACGATGGCACCGAAAGGCATCGGCCAACTGACTACATAGGATGCCTCTGTAGTAGGTAATTTTGTCCTCCCTCTTAGTGTGTATAAAAAAGGCATCAATTGTGTGGCTGTAGCGAGATCCAGAAGTCATCCCGCTGCCGAGTGCTAATAATTCAGCTGTCACTATGCAAGCAATGGAGCATGCATCATACCATTTGTGCAAGTGATTTGGAGGGACTCCCTGCTTCCATCTCAACTGCATACTGCCACGGTATGTCTGGGTCCTCTGTCTCGCCTTGCTCATAACCCTCTAGCTCCTCTGGCTGCTCCTCCTCTCCTGTCAGATTACTAGAAAAAATGCCCATTTGGCGAAACCTAAACTGTGCTCCACTGTGCCCCCCCCCCCTCCTACTCCAGTTCAGCCCCCACATGGCTCATGTGGCTGTGAGATGTAGGCGCCATGTCTCCAGTGCCCTGACCAGCCATAGTTTCCAACACGTGTTGTAAGAAATGAAGCAGTGGAATGACGTAGTTCATCCCATAATCCTGGCGACTTACTAATAATGTGGCTTCCTCAAAGGGCATGAGCAAACTGCAGGTTTACAGGTTCACAGTGAAGTTAAACAGGGGAGTAACCCTATCCGCTTGGATCATCAAGAAATCAGTGATGGCTTTTCTCTGTTCGTACAGTCGGTCCAACATATGGAAGGTGGAGTTCCAACGTGTGGCAATGTCACAAATCAGACTATGTTGTGGGATACCGTTCTGACACTGCAGCTCAAGGAGGGTGTGCTTTGCGGTGTATGCTGAGTGGCTGAAGTGCATGCAAAGTTTCCTTCCCATTGTTAGGATGTCTTGCAAATGGGGGGAACCCTTCAGGAACTGCTTCACAACCAGATTGAATACGTGTGCCATGCAGGGTGCATGGCTCTGCTTTCCCAGTCGCAGCGCATGCAAGATGTTCTTCCCGTTGTCAGTCACCATGGTTCCCATTTCCAGTTTTCGTGGAGTAAGCCATGCTCTGATTTCTTTACGAATGACTTTTAGCAGTTCCTCCCCTGTGTGACTCTTTTCGCCAAGGCAAACCATGTGAAGAACAGCATTACACCGCCGTGCCCTGCACACATGGTATGCTGAAGGGCCACTGAGACTGCCTGGGCAGTGGAGGCTGAGAACACGGTGGAGGATGATGAGGCACACTGTCACATGACCAACGGGCTGAGAGCGTGGAGGAGGAAGCGGTGTGACCTGTCCAAGTTGGGATTGTAGTTGTGCAGGAACCACATTCACCCAGTGAGCCATAAAGGACATGTATTGTTCCTGACCATAGTTACAGCTCCAGACGGCGGCGCTGCCGTTCACTGTGGTACACACCGACAGGCTAAAGGAAAGGACCATCTTTTCTTCCACAAAATTGTGCAGGGCTGGTACTGCCTTCTTCACAAAGAAATGACTGCTTGGCACTCTCCACCTAGGCTCGGCACAAGCCATCAGTTCTATGAAAGGTGCAGAGTCCACCACTTGAAAATGGAGGGACTGCAGCACCAGCAACTTAGACAGGAGCACATTCAGCTTCTGCTCCGTTGGATGAGTGGGAGCATACTGTTGTCTCTTGGACATGGCTGCACCGATGGATTATTGACGGAATGGCTGACTAAAAGTAGGAGGAGCAGGAGCATCTGGAGCGACAGAAGGAGGGTATGACACACAGCTCCCTTCGGCTGAGGTGGTGGAGCCTTGGCTGGCTGAAAGAGGGAGCGGCGGTCCACTGGGTGATGCAGCAGACTGGACCACTACATTGGAGCCACGGTTCTCCCAGGCCCCTTTATGGTGGCGAAACATATGTTGACGCAGGGCCGTGGTGCCAACATTGGGACCCTGGCCATGCTTCACCTTCTGCCGACTTATCTTGCATGTGAACCTCCTCCGGATGCTTGGTGAAAAACTGCCACACCGCCGAGTAGCTGATTTTCCCACCAACAGTCCGCACTAATTGACTCCTACTGCCGCCATCTCCAGGAACCCCTGTTCCACTGACTCCCCGGATGGTAGTCTGCCGTGAAGCAGGTGGTCTCCCCCAGGCACGCTTGGCTCCAGAATTTCCACTTCTACCACCATGTTGACTGTAAACCATGCCACCGCCTTGCTGGCTCAGCTGCTGCCTCACGGGCAACCTGCAACTCTCTTCTCCTGATGATGAAGACCCTTCAGCACCCGGCTCTCAATTGTGATCGGCTTCATCATCATCATCAACAAGTGTCTTCACGTCACTGATGTCCTCCTCAGGTTCCTCAACAGTGTCTGCCTCAGGACCCTGAACCTTGGAGACACCACCTCCCACGTCACTCTCCTCATCACTACTTGCCCGCCTAGCGGAGGAAGCAGCGGATGTCTCCTCCCCTTCTTGGCTGGGCAGTAGCTGCTGACTGTCCTCTAATAGATTGTCATCAGTGAATAGTGGAGCTTAACCCATAGCATAAGATACTTCTGTAGATGAGAGAACAGCATAGGACAGGGGCAATGGGAGGACAGGGACTGCTCCCGGGCCATGCCAACTGAGGGTTGTGTCTGAGGAACCCACCGACTGTTGACTGGGGTTTCAGATGTCACTTGTGATGAAGTGGATGACTGTGTTAACCAATCGACGACAGAAGATGAGTTGTTGGTCAAGACACGACCGCTAGCTTATAACAGGAGCTCAGGCCTCTCACTGCGACTCCTGCTGCCACTCGCCCCTAGTCTGCTGCTACCTCTGCATGAAGGATTTAGGCCTCTGCCACTCCTCTGTGCACGTCCTGGCACTTCTCTGTGTGACATATTTAGTGCATATATGAGGGGAGTACAATAAGCTTCATTACGCTTAAAACAGTATTTGTATAGAACATCAGAAGTTGTGCACTTTTTATTGGCCTTTCACAGTATCTAGGCCCTTGACAGATTAACAGGTGCAAAATTGTACACTACTTAGATGTAGGAATGTGGTATGCACTGATGAGGGCAGAAAAAATGCTCTACAGTACACTTACAAAAGTATCTGAGTACAACACCAGCCGGTGAGTACTTTTGTCTGGACTTTCACAGTATGTAGGCACTTGACAGATTAACAGGTACAAAACAGTACACTGCTTAGATGTACGTATGCGGTATGCACTGATGAGCGCAGAAAAATGCGCTATAGTACGCCTAAAAACTCTGTATTTTTGTAAAACACCAGCCAGTGATTACCTTTGTCTGTCCTTTCACAGTATGTAGGCCCTTGACAGATTAACAGGTACAAAATAGTACACTACTTAGATGTACGTATGCGGTATGCACTTATGAGGGCAGACACTAGCAGTACCCAACAGTGCTGCAGCCAAAAAAAGCTTTGTACTAAACGCAAAATTGCACTCTGTCAAAGGCTATTTGGAATGGACTGCTGTGTATTATACCTTCTACAGACTAGTATAACCAGCAGATGATTTTTTGTGGAACAAAGACACTGAATTGCGCAGAAAAATTATTCCTGCCTCCTCTGCTAAGGTTTATGAAGTTGATGCAGCTTGTTAAAATGTATGAGGCAACACACAGCTCTCAGCCCCTCTCTGTAATTCTATGCCGAAGAAAGTGACTGGGAGGTTAATGCCTGCAGTTGCAGTAAAAATCCTTTTCAGTGAAAAAAACAATGCTCTCCATCCACGAGAACGCTGATGTGACTAGGAGGATGTTAAATGCTGCTGGAATGCGCTTTTCTCTGCTGTAACACACACAGGTTTTGCATCCAATGATCCTTGTGCATTGTGTTGTAATGAAGTGAGAAGCCGGAATTATGGCTGCCCATTATATAGTGCTGCTACATCACAGGGGTGACTGGCTGCTGATAGGCTGCATCCTGCATGTAATTCAGGGTCATCCCGCCTACTTCCCTTCCTGCCTTGCCTTCCCGCCTTCCCAGCGTTCCTTGCCCAATGTAGTGACATGTGGATCCGCCATTTTAGATGCCCTGGAGCCTGCACAGCAGTAAATGGAGTTTAATGAAATCACGGCGATATTCGCATTTGTTGCTAATCGAATATTTCCTGAAATTCGTAACAAATTCGGATTCGTCAGCTTCGATTCGCTCATCTCTAATAAAGACCCTCAAATTCACTTAAAAATGTAACTGGTCCCTGAAAAATTATTATTTTGAAATTTTACAGAAAAATTAGAAAATTGCTGCTCTGATGTCTTCAAAAGGTAAAAACGCCTCAACTTTATGATGCCAACATAAAGTAGACATATTGTATAAGTGAATCAATAATATATAAGCTCATTATTATACATGCTGCTGTTTGGCCCGAGATTAGTGAGGGAGAGTTGGCTGCACAGAGCAGGGGAGAGTGGCATGATGGGACTTGTAGGAATTAGCACACCTGCCATGCTGCTTATTCAGGAAGTCATAACACATATTGGGGGAGATTTATCAAAACCTGTGCAGATAAAAAGCTGACCAGTTGCCCATAGCAACCAATCAGATCGCTTCTTTTATTTTTAAAAAGGTGATCTTATTGATTGCTGCAGACAATTAGACAACTTTTCCTCTGCAGAGGTTTTGTTAAAAATTCCCCATTGTGTCTTAACCTCTTGGGGATGAAGGGCGTACCTGTACACCCTTGTCCCGCTCCTCTTATGTTATGCGCGCTCAGGAGCTGAGTGTGAGGCATAGTGGGGTGGTCCCTTAGCTAATGCTGGGCATCACCGATCACAGATCAAAGTTGACCTTGGTGTCTAAAATGTTAAAAACCACGTCCCAGCTGCTCAGCAGTGCTGATCGGGACCACCGTGGTGAAACTGCGGTGTTCCAATTAGCTAAGAGGACAGTGGGAGGGCCGTTCCCTGCCTCCTCTCCTTCCGATCTGTGCCTCAATGCTCCAGTCAAGCATGCCATGGCATAGCATTGCACAGTGAATGCAATCTAATGAGTGCATATTAAAGTCCTCTATGGGGAATATAAAATTGTGTAAGAAAAAAAAAAAGTTAATAAAACTTAGACAAAAATAAACATATGTGGTATCGACAGTGTGTGTAAATGTTGAAACTATATTAATGTAATTTGAGTTTAACCACATGGTCAATGGCGTATACGTTAAAAAATACCAGAATTGCATAGAAAAAGTCAGAAATTGCGTATTTTTGGTCACTTGGTATACCCTAAAAAAATTGTTAAAAAGTGATCAAAAAGTCCCATCAAAATAAAAAATGGTACCAATAAAAACTAGAGATCATAGTGCAAAAAATGAGCCCTTACACATCCCTATATACAGAAAAATAAAAAAGTTATAGCGGTCAGAAGAGGACATTTTTAAACATGCTAATTTTTGTACAAATACTTATACAGTATTTATCTGGGTAAAACATGCACTGGCCTATAAAACGCACCCTAATTTTTCCAAGAAAATTTGGGTTAAAAAGTTTTTTTTACCCAAATATCGTTGTTAAAATGAGAGTGCATGTAAATGCATGTTGTACCCCAATAAATCTTTCTGGCCCCGCAGAAGCCGCTGCAGTGTAATGATTTAAAAGAAAACTTTCTCCAAATCCCCCCCCCCCCCCCCGCACAAACCAACAAAGTTACTGGCTGGTAGTGCGGGGGACGCTGATCAATATGATGCCTACCATGTCCGCATCTGCCCCGCCGTTAATCCATTATCTTCATTATTCCTGATATGCAAATCATCTTATCTGGCACTGTGACGTCATTGCCGCTCGGCCCGCAGCACCACCTGGGTTATGCATATTCATGCCCTCCCTCTGTATCTCCCTCTCCTCCCTGCTCTATATGTAACTCCACTGCACATGTGCCGGCTTCCTGTGTAAACCCGGAAGTGGCCTCAGCGCAGTGGAGTCACATACAGAGCGGGGAGGAGAGGGAGGGCATGAATATGCCTTAGCTGGGCGGTGCTGCGGGCTGAGCGGCGGTGACGTCTCAGTGCCGTGCCAGTTAGAAGAAGATTTGCATATCTGGAATAATGAAGATAACGGGACGGGCGGATCCGGGCATGGTAGACATCATATTGATCAGCGTCCCCCGCACTACCAGCCAGTACCTCTGGTTAGTGCGGCAGGGATTTGGTGACAGTTTTCCTTTAAAGCGGCCACTTTAAATCATGTAACTGCAGCAGCTTCTGCGGGGCCAGAGTCCTGCAGCCACCCGATTCCCATGTCCCTCGCCATCCCTGGCTTTCATATTTACCTGTCCTGTGGGCACGCTCTTGCTGGCTCTGGCGGCGTCCTGTGCCGAAGCAACGAGGAGCACACCCACAGGACAGGTAAATATGAAAGCTAAGGATGGGGAGGGACTCTGGCCCTGCAGAAGCTGCTGTAGTTACATGATTTAAAGTGGCCGCTTTAAATCATTGAACCGCAGCGGCTTCTGGGGGGCCAGAAAGAGTTTATTGGTGTATAACATGCAGATAGACTTTTAGCTTACAATGTGATAAGTATGATAATTTTTTTAAAGAATTAAAACAAATCGAACCTATGTAAGTTGGGTATCATTTTAATCGTACAGACTTACAGAATAAACACAAGGTGTAATTTTTTCTGAAAAGTGCACTGCGTGGAATTGAAAGCCCCAAAATTACAAAATAACTAAACGGCATTTTGCCCCACAAATATTTTTTTTTGTTCCGCCATAGAATTTGTGGTGAAACGATTGATGTCACTTCAAAGTAAAATTGGTCGCGCCAAAAACAAGCCCTCATATGGGTCTGTAGGTGGAAAATTGAAAGCGTTAGGATTTTTAGATGGGGAGTAGGAAAAAACGAAATTGCAATAATGAAAAATGGCCTGGTCCTCAAGCGGTTAAAATGACAGGTTCTTGTAATGTTAGACAATGAGACAAAGATTAATCATGTGAGGATTTTTTCCACCCTTCGGGTAGGGTCCCACCTAGTGTGTACCCAGCAAAATCCACTGCACTGTGGGAAATACACTGCCTATTGTCTTATGAGCAGACACAAAGGGCAACCTGCGGAAGTCCTGTGTGTGCCGTGAGGTTTGGAGATGGGGCCAGTGCACCAACGTGACTGTGACATAGCAGCCAGCCTCCAAACCTCACTGCGCACAAAAACACGCTGCTTACATGCTGCTTACACGCTACATGTGACCCTACCCTTAAAGCAGTACTATTGTGCAAATTTTTGTTCATTATATCGTGCCAGGGCTGCAAAAGACAAAAAAATAAAAAATAAACAAGCATTAACTCTCCTTCCTCAATTGCATCACTATAGCTCTTTGGTCCTCCGATCCTGGTTTCCTCCCTTCTTCCCTTTGACCGGATTGTCACACTGCAGTCAGCATATCGCCGGCCGTAGCGATGTCCCACATCAGCCTATTAAAAAATCTTAATCCTTCCAGTACTTATTAGCTGCTGAATGCTACAGAGGAAATTCCTTTATTTTTGGAACACTGATGACATCACGAGCACAGTGCTCTCTGCTGACATCTCTGTCCATTTTAGCAACCATGCATAGCAAATGTATGCTAAGGGCAGCATGGTGGCTCAGTGGTTAGCACTGCTGCCTTGCAGTGCTGGGGACTTGGGTTAAAATCCCACTAAGGACAACAATAAATAAAGCGTTATTATTATTATGTCAGCAGAGAGAACTGTGCTCGTGATGTCATCAGAGAGCATTCCAAAAAGAAAAGAATTTCCTCTGTAATATTCAGCAGCTAATAAGTACAGGAAGGATTAAGATTTTTTAATAGTAGTAATTTACAAATATGTTTAACTTTCTGCCACCAGTTGATTTAAAAGAAAAAAGGTTTTCACCGGAGTACCCCTTTAAGAACAAAGAACAAAACCATGAAAACATGATTTTCACACAAAAACATAATGAATATTTACTGCAAATCAGTGTGACTTCTGCTGTTGTCTTTCAGAGACCAGTTCAGAAATGCGCGGCTTTACCTTGGCAAGTGCCACTCTCATGTCATTATCGCAACAATGGCAGTGTTCCCCCACATTAGACAGGCAGTGTTCCCCCCACATTAGGCAGGCAGTGTTCCCCCACATTAGGCAGAAAGAGTTCCCCCACATTAGGCAGGCAGTGTTCCCCCACATTAAGCAGGCAGTGTTCCCCTACATTAAGAAAGGCAGTGTTCCCCCACATTAGGTTGGCAGTGTTCCCCAACATTAGGCAGGCAGTGTTCCCCTACATTAGGCATGCAGTGTTCCCCCACATTAGGTTGGCAGTGTTCCCCCACCTTAGGTTGGCAGTGTTCCCCCACCTTAGGTTGGCAGTGTTCCCCCACATTAGGCAGGCAGTGTTCCCCCACATTAGGTAGGCAGTGTTCCCCCATATTAGGCAGACAGTTCCCCCACATTTGGCAGACACAGTTCCCCCACATTAGGCAGGCAGTGTTCACCCACATTAGGCAGGCAGTGTTCCCCCACATTAGGCAGGCAGTGTTCCCCCACATTAGGCAGACAGAGTTCCCCCACTTTAGGAATGCAGTGTTCCCCCACATTAGGCAGACAGAGTTCCCCCACATTAGGCAGACAGAGTTCCCCCACATTAGGCAGGCAGTGTACCCCACATTAGGCAGGCAGTGTTCCCCCACATTAGGCAGGCAGTGTTCCCCCACATTAGGTAGACAGTTCCTCCACATTAGGCAGACAGAGTTCCCCCACATTAGGCAGGCAGTGGTCCCCCACATTGGGCAGGCAGTGTTCCCCCACATTAGGCAGGCAGTGTTCCTCCACATTAGGCAGGCAGTGTTCCCCCACATTATGTAGGCCAGTCGTCTTCAACCTGTAGACCTCCAGATGTTGCAAAACTACAACTCCCAAAACTACAAGGTCCCCTGCGCCTTAGTTTCCATGGGCGAACGCACGGGATGTCAATGACGTCCCGGCGTGCGCTATGTCCCAGCGGCCCTGCGTTTTTAAACTTAACACAGGGCCGCAGGGAGTTAATAGTGATGGGGGGAATTGCCCCATCGCTACAGGACGGACAAACACCAGCTCTACTCCTGTTGCGACCTCCCCCGCCAAACCCCCGGGACTGACTCACCGAACCCAGGTTAAGAACCACTGACTTAGAGTAAGACATTCAAATCCCTTGGTTGTTGACCGACCTGGGTGCTTGACCAGGAGAACGTCATCAAGGTAATGTGTCACATTACCACACTGAAACTGGTTAACCAAAATCCAGTGTTGAACCTGTGCCAACTGGTCAAACAGCCAAGGGCTTGATTTAGACCCGAAAGCCAATTTGGAAGCAAAGTAGTACATGTTGTTCCACTTCAAACCATGCCACTTCCATAAGCTAGGTCTGATGGGAAGTAATTTAAAGGCGTCGCTGATGTCAGCCTTTGACAACAAGGCGCCTCTCCCCAGCTGAAGAATCAACTGTATGGCTTCGTCAACAGAAGAATATCTTATTGAAAATTCCTCAGATGGTATGAGGGAATTCAAACTTGGGACCTGGGAGGAATGAGACACGGACAAGTCATAAATAAGTCTTTTTTTATTTGAAAACTTCCCACACACTAGGCCAATAGGATTAACTCTCCATATGTTGAAAGGTGGTAAGACCAAAGGACCGATAATAAAGCCCTTCTGTAACTCAACTACTAACAAACTAGTAACCGTGACAGGATCCCTAACTGTGAACAGCAGATTCCTGCACTCAAAAGTGGCTTGGGGAAGAGCTATCAAACCTGTGTGGAAGCCTTCGACAAAACCATTAACCAAGAACTGTACCCAAGCCTCATCAGGGTGATCAAACAAATAGGCCTTTAACACTTCCGTATCCACCACGCTTAGTCATGCTGGATTCGATATTTGGGGACAAGAAACCGTAAGATGAGCACGATAACAGTTTGAGCACAAATATAATAATCTACATTGGTTATGGTGGCATGAGGTGTAATTATAATTATTACATATTTGTGACCTCCCAAGGTATTTAATAGGATGCCCCAATCTTGTCTAAAGTGGCTGGAGGTTTTGGACCTGAAGCAGAGGAGGGGCCAGGAAGTGAGTTAGCCTGAGACTGATCAGTGATTTAGCCTGAGCCTGATTCTGTGTGTTATACCACTCAGTCATGTGCGTCATGGAGTTACAAAGATTGCATGTGGGAACCCTGATACCAGGGAAGTGGCGGCAAAAGAGCTCTGTGTCCAACTTTGCCCAGTTAGTTACATGATTGAATTGGGACAGAGTTGCCGCTGCTTTAGCTGAAAAAGACCTATGATATTCATAGAACATCGTGCCACCGTACTTATAACCCAAATCAACAACCTTGTATAAATACAAGTCTAACTCATTAGCTGAACAAATAACATTGTGAAAAAGGCTAAAAGCCAACATAAATTCAGCCAGAGATAATTTACGATTCAGTCTTACATCTTTGGATTTAAGAACGATGGACACTTCCCCACATGCAATGGTCTTATTGTCTGAAACTTCATGAGAGGCAATTAACAGTGAAGCAAGATTCACATCTCTTCCCTCTAAGATATCTTTCCTGATGTTAGCAGGGGTGAAATGAGAAGGAGCCACATCGATAAGAGAAACAGACGCACCTGCTACACTACCCTGCGCAACTGGAGTTGTAACCGGAGTTTGAGATACACTAACAGAAATCTTATCCTTACTTTCTACTAACACCATTCTGGATTGTAAATTGATAATAGAAGATTACATCTTATTCAAAAAAATGTGAAGTTGAGTCAATGAAGTTTGAATAGTGTCCATAGAAGGCGTTTCTTGACTAGTACTTGGCTTATCGGAAGACATTAACCGGAAAAGCCCTGCTTTCCTCGCAGAAGCTGGAAATGGTATTCCCCTTTTCAGCAACTCTGCTGTGAGTTTGGGAATAGTCTATGACCTAAGGCTGGGGATGCTGCCATGCTCGGATTATAGGTTCACATTCTCCGGTAAAGAAACAGAATCTTCAATATCAGACACATGAGACATCTTATTATCTACTGCGTAGAGTGAGGAGACTAACATTACCTACTATGTCCAGACTAGACATGACTCCATGACTAAATTTGTGACAACTATGCTAACACTCGGCACCGACAGCCCATAAACTTCCACCATGGAAACATAGGACCTGTAGTCATAACAGGACAAGCGTACCAAGCATGCAGTGGTTGTTTGCAAACCTGTAACCCATTATCTAAACCGAATCCGGAAATGACGTACCACTAAGCGTCTAATCGAGTCAAGACTGAACTACTCGCCGTGCCTGTAGTCGTGACAGGACAAATACATGCGTAACCACCGTGCCTGTAGTCGTCAGCGGACAATATATACGTAACCACTGTGCCTGTAGTCATGACAGGAAGAATATATGTATGCGTAACTATGGTGCTTGTAGTCATGGCAGGATAAATATATCTATATGTAACTATGGTGTGATATTATGGCCAATTTACTTTTTTCCTCCCATTTTTGTTTTAGTTTCAATACACACAAGGGAATAAACATGTGTATAGCAAAACATGTGTTACTGCAATCCTTTTCTGTGAGAAATACTTAATTTTCCAGAAAAATTTCAGGGGTGTCAACATTTACGGCCATGACTATATATATATATATATATATATATATATATATATATATATATATATATGATTGACCTACCTGAGGCCAATACTGGAAGGTAACACCCAACTTAAGAATACAGACGAAAAAGGCAGACTTGACACATGATTAAAGACCACCAGAAGCTGCAAATTAAAGAAAGACATACCAGATAACTAACTGGACAGATGACACCAAAATACTGATCCCCTGATCCTAATAACATACTAGTACATACCAAAATCCCTAAGACTAATAGAACGGTCCAGAGAGTATGGCGCCGCACCGTAATGTCCTCAAAACTGTATAATAGCAAAACTGACTGGCTGCAAAGATACCTGGAACAGCAGATTTTAATGAAGCAATTCCACATAACTATCTGCTACCTCCTCCATATATATATATATATATATATATATATATATATATATATATATATACATATATATACACCCTTTTTTTTAACCTGAATGCCTGCTGCGTTAATTCACCTGGCGGGCTTAGACGAAACCACTACGCATAACACCCCTCAAAACACTAAATACTGGAAGCATAAAAACAACATAAGCAGTCTGACAGAAAGTAAGCTACGAGAGAGTAAGGGAGATGAAACGCACATAGAAACCATACTGTACCACAACGATAGCGGAGGCCGACACCCAACCCTCAGTCTTACTTAATTTGGGGAGGCGCAGCACATACCCCTAGAACGCCTGTGAATCCGCTGGAGGACCCGAACCGGAAGTGGAATGTCACAAAGCTGTGACCCACCAGGAAACTTCGCACATGACGCACAGGGATACCTGCCTGCGTCCCCGGTATTTATGGTCAGAGTCGCCCCTCCCACAAACACAGCTATCATAGCCTAACACATATTTGTATATAGAATTCTGTTTTCAGTAAATATTTCTTGCTTTTTTTGGATAGATTATGAGCCATAGAAATGCTTTCATGTGCCAATAAACATTAGCTGCAAATATTGCTATAACAGTAGAACATTCTGATGCATATGGAGCCTATTTGATAAAAGCTATTTGATATTATCAATGCAACATGAGCTTTTGAAAATCAATCTCTTTCGATTATTAATACAAACAGCATTGCCTTCCAAGCCACATGTTTAATGTGCAGTTGTTATGACCTGTGTGAGGAGATTTCGGGGGCCTGTAATGTGAGCTTTGGATAAAGCCATATTGTAGACCACTGGATATATATCACACATTCTTTTCTTTGATTGTCAGATATGTTCTGCCTGGGAGGTATATTGTACAATAAAACTACAAGCATAAGGTACATTTCAGGTGAGCAACAGGAATTCACATTCCAATATTTTTGGAAAGACCAATACAACTATAATGGGAACTTTATGTGAACTTGATAAGGTTGGCTTCTGGTTAGGCCTTAAAATGTGAGTGTCTGCCGCTGTATACTGAGTGTCGACACAAGAAATAAACACCAGACAAAATGTTGCTATATATCTCCTTCTTAGCATACTGGCTGAGGAGCTGTCCCAAGGAGTTCTGTTTATTATACGGAAGTACATTGTTTTTTACAGTTGACAAGAAGGGGAAGTTCTTTATCACGTCAAAATCATCATGTTATATTTTGTTTGGTTATTTGAGTATTGTGTCTGTATATATTAGTATTTTAAGCATTCATTTGTTTCGTAACCATAGGTCACTTATGTTGCCACTTCCCTATTCTACCAGAAAATTCCAAATGTATCCGTCCTATTTCTTCAGATGTTTTGTCTCTAACTTCCAACTTCTTCTTTATCTTGTGTCTTTTGGCCTCGTCCCAAGGTCTTCATTAGAGATGAGCGAACTTACAGTAAATTCGATTCGTCACGAACTTCTCGGCTCGGCAGTTGATGACGTAAATTAGTTCAGCCTTCAGGTGCTCCGGTGGGCTGGAAAAGGTGGATACATTCCTAGGAAAGAGTCTCCTAGGACTGTATCCACCTTTTCCAGCCCATCGGAGCACCTGAAAGCTGAACTAATTTATGCAGGAAAAGTCATCAACTGCCGAGCCGAGAAGTTCGTGACGAATCAAATTTACTGTAAGTTCGCTCATCTCTAGTCTTCATCTTAGTTACAAGCAAATAGCAAGCTGATATATAGGTGAAGGGTAACAAATATCTCTGCAGTATTAGCAATGGCATATAAGTATTAATATATTGATCAACAATCAGAATCATTATAATCAATTTCAACAAACTAAGATGCTTAAAGCGTACCTGTCACATCCCCCCCCAAAATATTTTTTTAATATATTACTCAGTATCTAATCCTGACCATGTACATCTAATTTTTATGTGTTTAGCACCTTTATTTTAAAAAAAATTTTATTACACTTTTATGGTTGCTCACTTGCTTGAATTCCTCTCCAAGGGAGGGGGTGTGACCTCACTGTGCAGGCCTCAGCCCCCTCCCTCAGTATGCTGTCTACTCACATCTCCCCTAGCATAAGCAAAACTACATTTCCCAGCATATCCACACTGTCAGGGCATGCTGGGAGTTGTAGTTTTGCAACAGTGGGATGCACCCAGTTGGGAAACAATACTCTTTATGGCCCAGGCTCCCTCCCTCTCCTGCTATTGGGGCATCAGGTTCGGCCGATTCTCATTGCCGCTGCTCCAACCACAAACAAACGGTCTCTCCCCTCCCCCCCCCCCGGTCACCACACTCCACCAACACCTGTCCGCTGTCAAGCGCTGCTCCCCTGCACTCCCTGGGACCAGGATGTTCTGCTTACTCCGCTGATGCTTCTCTATGCTGCTGGCCCCTCTAGGGAAGAGTGTATGAGTCTGCCAACAAGCTCTTCCATGCAGATCACAGCCACACTGACTGTGTGCAAGCTTCCTGCACTCGCACAGGCAGTTTGTGTGTCCGCCTACACAGCACCCAGTGCAGAGGCTATCTCCTATACTGGATTTCGGTATCCAGTATGTTGCAAAAGTAAGACTAGTCTATCTGTATAAAAACAGACGACCCATATGGCAGCTATTTTTAGTTAAAAATTTTTGGGAAAATTGTAATTTCTTTCTATACATATATATTGAAAAAAGGCATCTTAGGATTAGTTCTGTAAAATATCAAACTTTTACAATGACAGTGCCTCTTTAAGTATAAGCATCTTTCAATAATAGTAATTAACTTATTTATGGGAAACTTTCTTTTCTACTGTGAGAGAAAAGTTAAAAAAAGGTAGGGGCGCTCTCTTTAATCGGTATTTGAAACGTGGTTGGGAACCACTACACTCAAGGTAATGTGATGCCCCGCTGAGGTTAAGTGGAAGGTGGTAGCGACAGTTATGCAGCTCGAAACCCCTATCCATATCCGCAAAGGGTATGGAAACAATGGAAACAGTGGAAGGAAAGGAAAAGGGGGGTTGTTAAAGAGCGCTACTGTTTTGAGAAAATAATTCAGGATTCCACTGTAGCACAGGACAGTTTATTATAGTTCAGAGCGATAGGACAACACGTTTCGGCACATGCTGGTGCCGAAACACGTTGTCCTATCGCTCTGAACTATAATAAACTGTCCTGTGCTACAGTGGAGTCCTGAATTATTTTCTCAAAACAGTAGCGTTCGTTAACAACCCCCCTTTTCCTTTCCTTCCACTGTTTCTTTTCTACTGACCACTTAATACTCTTGACCTTTAATTAAAGGGGGCCATTTTTAGCTGCTGGACCCCATAGCAACTGCTGTACCTGTTTCCCTTTTAGTTGTGCCTATATGACATCAGGATCATTTCTTTTACATGACTGGTCAGTAATTGCTGCCTATGGTCATCATTATGCTCAAACACAGCAGGGGGCACATATGGACACAGGAAGGAGGGTCAGGTGATTATATTAGAAAGTTTATTTGTAAAGCATTACTTTCAATTAATTTAACTTTTGATATGTGACACAGACATATAAAAAGTTTAGATCTGTCGGGGTCTCTGTGATGAGATCACCTCCATAGACTTATAATGGAGCCTGCCTACTGCCATGAGATGGACTGAGCACCATGTCGGGGAACGAAACACACTGCCGCCTACTTCACCCCGTTTTATCTAGAGATAAGAGGGGATATCATCACTATGACCCCGACCAATCTTAACGTTTGATATGTCTGTGCAACATGTCAAAAGTTAAATTAAATGACACTAAGGCTTTGAATTCTTCATGTTACTTTAAAATCTATGGAACATTATTGAAAGATTACACAATTTCTTATTTGTGGCATTTTTGTGGTTTTCCATACACACTGGGTATGGACTTTTTCTTGCATTTCTTTTTGCCATCAGCTTCTCTGGAAGGCCTGAAAAAAATGCACAAAAAAATGCACAAAATGAAAAACACCAAAAACATCTGTAAAAAAAAAATAAAACACAGCACATTTTATACAATTGTTTAAAAATCCTCAAACTGAGTGTGAATAATCCATTAATACAACTACTTCCCTACTAAACCAAACATTTTTCTCAATAGAAATCAAGAAAAGTTAACCCCCCTTTCCTATCCCTATACAAACAAACATATATGCCATAGGGGAGAATTATGTGACATCCTGCTACTTTTTATTTTTTTTAGACCTTTAGTTGATGCTGGTAACTAGGTAGTAGTTGGTGGTAGGGCCAAGAGTTATGGAAGAATTAACTCGTAGTCATAAACTAGTTTGCTAAGAGTTTGTTCACATATTCAGATTTTTATTTGCAATTATTGAATAATAAGCCAGTAGCAGATCATAAATGGAGGACACCTATGAATGAAAGACTGAAATTTCTCCTCTTTTCAAATCTATTTCTGGCTTTATAATAATACAAATACATTTGCAATTATATTAAAAAAAAGGTAATTATAAACCTGAAAGTGCTATATAACAATCCCATCACAGTCTGCTAACAAAAAGTGGTTATATGTGAAATTACCCATTTAAAGTGTTAGCTACAAGGCAGTCTCCAGTTTTGTAAAGCTTGCACTATATGGTTTCTTTCTTATCTGTTTCTAACAGTAGAGGGCACTATTTAGCCTTATTGCCTTGTTTTATGCTTCAGTGTTTATTTTACTAATTACAGCCTGCGTAGATTTCTTCATATCTAGAAATGTAATGAATTAAGTGTTCTGGATTGTGTCAGAGAATTTCCAGGGTACAATTAATGAATCCTTGATAGATAATGGAGGCTCATTAGTACTATTGCTACTCTGGAACATCAATGACGGGAAGAAATAAGGCAGGAACTGACCACACACAGCAAGCCACGATACATCTGATTCATCAAGTGCAAAAATGTATTACCACCTTCAAGGTTTACAGGAAAAGCCATCAAATAGGCTAATATTTACAGAAATGGGCAGAGTTTTTCTTGCGGTGATTAGCTTGTATATTTCAATTGATTTAAAGTGTTACTTTTTAGTTGACACAGGAATTCGTTTTTAAGGGTCATTTTTATCACAATGAATTGCATAGTTACTGCATTCTAAAGATTTACATATCGCCATATCTGCTTAAAAATGTGTAAGCATTTATGCTGCTTGTTTCACAGGAGCATGAAGGAGGCTGGAAGAGGGGTGCGTCTGTTGGAAAATTCAGCGGACCAAAAATGGGCAGAGCCTTATTTATGTGCTGCCCAACAAAATGCCACAGACGATACATGTACCCCATTATAGCCATATAGTGCTAAAGTAAGACCACTAACTGTGCCCCTATAATACCACTATACAGTGCTCAAATACTCACAAAATACCCTTTTACATTTCCAACATAAAATGGTCATTCAAGGCCCACCTATACTGCTGTATCAAGCTCACATAATATAGTGCTCATATAGTGCTAATATAGTGCTTAAATACAGAAGTTAAAATACATGCAAAATAAGGGATGAAAATAATCATACAACAGTTATTAAAGGGTATTTAAAATCACAGAAAAAAAAATAATGCTTCTATATGTTACTCACTAGGTCATGTAGATGCTTTACATTTACATTACAGTTTTTTTTATGTGTCTAGCTTCTGTATTTATTTCACAAATCCCTTTGTACAGCTGCTCACTCATTCTGACATCCACTGCTCAGGAAGGGGCGTGTCCGAGACAAGCACTCACCATGCATTCATTTCCTCTCTGAGTCTGCTGTGCTGCGCTAGGTCTCTTCACTCAATCATTGCAGGCTGCTATGTAACCTCCTCGTCTCTTTTTTTCAGACAGGAGTCTGATAGACAGGACCCGGGTGAGCACACAGGAGTGTTAGTTCCGCCCTCACTTTCTGGACTTTGTCCAAGACTGTGCTTCAGCTTGGACAAAGCTGATGTTGCAGCCAGACAGGATCATGGTATGGGGAGCCCTAGTGGTCTTTTTTATGAGCCATAATTGCCAAATTGCTTCCCCAAAAAGATCTTTGACCCCTTCGCAACCCGTTGCCGGTCAGGGTGTATGGAGCAGCCTCCTGACTCAAGCCCACTGCATACCCATCAGACCCCAGCTGATTCTTGTAGTTGGGGGCCACTGCTAATAGTCGGCATGTGGCGATCACTGCAGCCGGCTATTAACCCTTTAGATCACCGCTGTCAAAGCTGACAGCGGCATCTAAAGGGACATGTAAATGCTCCCTGGTGGGCTAGTGGGGTGGATCGCCCTTGTGGGGGAGGGGGGTTTGATCCACTGTAGAGGTAGCCGGAGGGCTTACCTCTCCTCCTGTCCCAGTCCCAGCTCTGCATTTTATATAGTCTGGCTGGACCAGGCTCCACCAAATGATCACAGAGCACACAGATTGATGAAGTTCTATGGAACTTCATTGATCTGTATGAGGAATCTATCGATTTAAAAACACACACATTAACCCCTTCCATATTAAAAGTTCAAATCACCCCCCTTTTCCCATTTTCCATATAAAAAACATCTAAACATAATAAAAAATAAACATATTAGGTATCACCGTGTGCGTAATTGGCCAAACTATTAAAATATAACATTATTAATCCCGTACGGTAAATGGCGTAAAACTAAAAAAAATACAAAACCCTAGAATTGCTTTTTTTTTCCCCCAATCATGTCCCCTTCTATTCAATAGCATAGTACTTTTTTTTTTTCTGGGGGTGGGGGGGGGAGCAGCATTTCACTCCTGGACTGTACCCAGGCAGCTCAATGTCTTGGGCCAGCCCTTGCAAAAACCCTTGTGAGGCTGATGCCAACTGCCCCATATGGCAATCGAAATAAGTCCCTGGATCAATGAGAGACTGGCGCAAGGTGAATGTGGTACAAATCTTCAAAAAGGGCTCTAGGTTTTTCCCAGGTAATTATAGACCGGTAAGCTTAACGTGCATTGTTGCAAAATAGTTTGAAGGACTCATAAGGGACTACATACAGGAATACTTAGGGATAAGTGATAGCCAGCACGGGGTTACAGAGGAAAGAAAATGTCCAACCAACCTAATTTGCTGTATTGAAGATGTGATTAGAAGGCTTGACAGAGGAATGGCTGTGGATGGATATAGGGGGACATTTCTCATTGTTGCTTTGGTAAGCAAGTTCTGTAGGCATTTTAGTTTTTTGCTTTAGTTTTGCTTATGTGCTAAATATTTATTATACTATAACAGGAGGTTGAAAAATTTGGAGCACATAAGCAAAACAAAAAAATCGGAACTGAGACTTTTTGTGAGACTTTTAGCAACTTTTTAAATTTGCTCACGTATGGGAGTTTTGTACTCCAGGTCAGACCTGGAGCAAACTTGCGACTTTCTGTAAGAGTTTTGCGACTTTTTTTTGCTTACGTGCGACTTCCGCACATCATAAATACGTGACCACTGCAAAGTTAAAACTGGAATTGGCTTAGATAAGGCTTACCCACAAAAGTCGCACAAAAAAATGTTTATGCGCATGTGCACATGCTCTAAATACCTTGTTAAATGTCCCCTATTGTGTTTTTTGATTTTGCAAAAGCTTTTGATACTGTCCCTCATAGACGTCTGATAGGTAAGTTAAGGTCTTTGGGTCTGGACATTTTTGCTTGTAACTTGATTGAAAACTGCCTTAACCCCTTAAGGACCAATGCAAATAAACCTGTACACCCCTGAAAGACCAGGCCTGTTTTTTCAAATCGGGGATGTCTTTCTTTATTAGAGAATAACTCTGGTAACGTTTTGCCAATCACGATAATTCTGACATTGTTTTTTTGTCACAAGTTGTCCTTCATGTACATAGTAAAAGTAAGCCGATATCATTTGTAGTTTTTTTTAACAATGTAAAAAATCATGACATTTTTACAAAAAATTAAGATTTTTTGCTATTTTAACACTAATAGGTTGCATATATTTATACATACTGACCAAATATTTTATGAAACTTATACTTTCAGATGTCTACTTTATTTTGACGTCATTTTTTTGTTTTTAATTAACATTTTAAATTAGTTAGAAGCCTAACAATTTAACTTGAAATTTAGAAAATTTAGAAAATTTGAAAAGTACATCTTTTTTTATGTGCTATGCAAGGTTTGAAGAAATTAAAAGGTAGTAGAACATAGGAACACCCCCCCCCCAAATGACCCCATTTTAAAAACTAGACCCCTCAAGGTATTCGCTAGGGGGTACAGTGAGTATTTTAACACCATAGTTTTTTGGCAGGAATTATTACAAAGTCAGTGTTAAAAATTCAAAATTTTTCACAAATGCATCATTTGGGGGGCATATTTTGTGTACATCACTTCTGATATTGAAAGAAATGCACCCTATATTTTATTTAGCTGCTTGTTCCATGTTCGGAAATACGCCCGCTTAGGCCATATATGGTTCCTTGGCCGCGTGTTAGGACTCAGAAGAGAGGAGCGCCATTTGGCTTTCAGGGCAGAACAGTACCCCCACCCCCACAAGTGACCCCATTTATATACCGCACCCCTACAAGTTATTGGCTGGACCAGGGACCTCTCTGATTGGTCCTTGGTCGGCTGGCAGTATAACGCGTCTGTCTGTGACAGTTAAGGCTCCTCATGGATATATCCGCCATGTTGTGGGAATAAGCACCCGCTCATGGCGAATATATCCATCACTGCTGCGGCTGGGTAGCTCAGTGTGTCCGCTCATGACTGCCGGCGGGAAATCCGCCGCTATGAGTAGACACACAAAGCTACCCAGCCGCAGCAAGGAGCTCATTACCGTGACTGCTGCATAATGTGTAGGATCACGTGGTGGACATGCTGCGGATGTCCGCCAATGCTATCCTACACATTATGCATTATTTTTTTTATTAGATTAATTTTAATAAATGTATTTTTAATATATTTAAAAAATAATTTTTTTTTACACTTTTATTAAATTTTTATTTATTTTTACACTTTTTTTTATTTATTTATTTTTACACTTTTTAATGATTTGGAATACTTAGTATTCCAAAGCATTGCAGTTATATGCTGCCTGCCAGTTTTCACTAGCAGGCAGCATATTAGGACGTGCCTCTGGCCTTTGTAGGACCCCCGGCTGCCCAGGTATGCAGCAGCACCCCGCAATGCTCCGGGGTGCTGCAGGAGAGACAGAGGGAGCCCCCTCCCTCTGTCAGAACTCCTTACAGCACGCGGTCACTTCTGACCGTGGCTGTAAGGGTTAAACTGTCGGGAGTGAAGTGAACTTCACTCCCGGCAGTGCGGCAGGCCCCGGCCAGCCGCGGCGACACACAGCACCCCGCGATTGCGATGCGGGGTGCTGCAGAGGTGACAGAGTGAGCTCCCTCCCTCTGTCATAACACTTACAGCCCGCGGTCACTTCCGACCCCGGCTGTAAGGGTTAAAACTGCCGGGACCGAAGTTAACTTCGGTCCTGGCAGTGCAGCAGGGTCCCGGCTGTGTGATACAGCTGAGTCCCTGCCGCGATCTCGTGGGTGCACTGGGCAGCACCCACGAGAATAATGAACGAGTATAGACGTCCAGGTGCGGGAACGGCCGCCAACCTGGATGTCTATACTCGTCCGTGGTCGTTATCGGGTTAAGGACCGTACCCAGAGAGTGGTTGGTCAATGATTCATACTATGATTGGTCCCTGATTATTAGTGGGGTACCCCAAGGTTCAGTACTGGGCCTGCTCTTGTTTAATTTATTTAATAATGATATAGAGGATGGGATTAACAGCTCTGGTTCTATCTTTGCAGATGACACCAAGCTTTGTAGCACGGTACAGTCTATATGTGCAAGTTACAAGATGACTTTGACAGACTAAGTGTTTGGGCATCCACTTGGCAAATTAGGTTCAATGTGGATAAATGTAAAGTTATGCATCTGGATACTAAACACCTGTGTGCATCCTATGTCTTAGGGGGGGGGTTAAACTGGGAGAGTCACTGGTAGAGAAGGATCTGGGTGTTCTTGTAGATCATAGACTACGGAATAGCATGCAATGTCAGGCAGCTGCTTCTAAGGCCACCAGGATATTGTCCTGTATAAAGCATTGAGCTGGAAAGGGTGCAGAGACGTGCAACTAAACTAATAAGGGGCATGGAACATCTTAGCTATGAAAAAAGATTGAAATAATTAAATGTGTTTAGTCTTGAGAAGAGACATTTAAGGGAGGATATGATCAATGTATATAAGTATATAAATGGCTCATACAAAGAATATGGGGAAAAACTGTTCCAGGTTAAACCCCCTCAAAGGATAAGCGAGTCCCTCTGGAGAAGAAAAGGTTTAGTCTCAAGGGGCGA
Source organism: Hyla sarda (assembly GCF_029499605.1). NCBI lineage: Eukaryota > Metazoa > Chordata > Amphibia > Anura > Hylidae > Hyla > Hyla sarda. Next base: position 81,835,411 of record NC_079197.1, on the reverse strand, counting down.
TACACCTTCTTTACCATAAGAACTGTGAATTTATGGGACAGTCTACCTCAGGAACTGGTCACAACAAGAACAGTTGAAAGCAAGATACATTCATAGAACAGTATAACATTAAAGGGGTACTCCGGTGGAAAACTTTTTTTTTTTAATCAACTGGTGCCAGAAAGTTAAACAAATTTGTAAATTATTTCTATTAAAAAATCTTAATCCTTCCAGTACTTTTTAGGGGCTGTATACTACAGAGGAAATGCTTTTTCTTTTGGATTTCTCTTATGTCACGACCAAAGTGCTCTCTGCTGAACTCTGCTGTCAATTTTAGGAACTGTCGAGAGCAACATATGTTTGCTATGGGGATTTTATCCTGCTCTGGACAGTTCTTAAAATGGAGAGCAGAGGTCAGCAGAGAGCACTGTGGGTGTAACATAAGAGAAATCCAAAAAGAAAAGCATTTCCTATTTAGTATACAGCCCCTAAAAAGTACTGCAAGGATTAATATTTTTTAATAGAAGTAATTTACAAATCTGTCTAACTTTCTGGCAGCAGTTGATTTAACCCCTTAAGGACCAGGCCATTTTACACCTTAGGACCAGAGCATTTTTTGAACATCTGACCACTGTCATTTTAAGCATTAATAACTCTGGGATGCTTTTATCTATCATTCTGATTCCAAGATTTTTTTTTTCGTGACATATTCTACTTTATGTTATTGGTAAAATTTTGTCGATACTTGCATCGTTTCTTAGTGAAAAATTCCAAAATTTGATGAAAAAATTGAAAATTTTGCATTTTTCTAACTTTGAAGCTCTCTGCTTGTAAGGAAAATGGATATTCCAAATAATTTTTCTTTTATTCACATATATAATATATGTCCACTTTATGTTTCCATCATATAATTGACATGTTTTTACTTTTGGAAGACATCAGAGGGCTTCAAAGTTCAGCAGCAATTTTCCAATTTTTCACAAAATTTCCAAAATCACAATTTTTCAGGGACCAGTTCAGGTTTGAAGTGGATTTGAAGGGTCTTCATATTATAAATACCCCACAAATGACCCCATTATAAAAACTGCACCCCCCAAAGTATTCAAAATGACATTCAGTCAGCATTTTAACCCTTTAGGTGTTTCACAGGAATAGCAGCAAAGTGAAGGAGAAAATTCCCAAACTTCATTTTTTACACTTGCATGTTCTTGTAGACCCAATTTTTTAATTTTTACAAGGGGTAAAAGGAGAAAATTTATACTTATGTTTGTAGCCCAATTTCTCTCGAGTAAGCACATACCTCATATGTCTATGTAAAGTGTTCGGCGGGCGCAGTAGAGGGCTCAGAAGCGAAGGAGCGACAAGGGGATTTTGGAAAGTACGTTTTTCTGAAATGGTTTTTGGGGGCATGTTGCATTTAGGAAGCCCCTATGGTGCCAGAACAGGAAAAAAAAACACATGGCATACCATTTTGGAAACTAGACCCCTTGAGGAACGTAACAAGGAATAAAGTGAGCCTTAATACCCCACAGGTGTTTCACGACTTTTGCATATGTAAAAAAATGTAAAAAAAATTTCACTAAAATGTGTGTTTCCCCCCAAATTTCACATTTATGCAAGGGTTAATAGCAGAAAATACCCCCAAAATTTGTAACCCCATCTCTTCTGAGTATGGAGGTACCGCATAAGTTGACCTGAAGTGCACTACGGGTGAACTACAATGCTCAGAAGAGAAGGAGTGATATTTGGCTTTTTAAGAGCAAATTTTGCTCGGGGGCATGTCGCATTTAGGAAGCCCCTATGGTGCCAGGACAGCAAAAAATACCCACATGGCATACCATTTTGGAAACTAGACCCCTTGAGGAACGTAACAAGGAATAAAGTGAGCCTTAATACCCCACAGGGGTTTCACGACTTTTGCATACGTAAAAAAAAAAAAATTTTTTCACTAAAATGTGTTTCCCCCCCCAAATTTCACATTTTTGCAAGGGTTAATAGCGAAAATACCCCTCAAAATGTGTAACCCCCTCTCTTCTGAGTATGGAGGTACCCCATAAGTTGACCTGAAGCGCACTACGGGCGAACTACAATGCTCAGAAGAGAAGGAGTGATATTTGGCTTTTTGAGAGCAAATTTTGCTCGGGGGGCATGTCGCATTTAGGAAGCCCCTATGGTGCCAGGACAGCAAAATAACCCCCACATGGCATACCATTTTGGAAACTAGACCACTTGAGGAACATAACAAGGGGTACAGTGAGCATTTACCCCCCACTGGTGTCTGTCAGATCTTTGGAACAGTGGGCTGTACAAAATTTTTAATTTGCACAGCCCACTGTTCCAAAGATCTGTCAGACACCAGTGGGGTGTAAATTCTCACTGCACCCCTCATTACATTCCGTGAGGGGTGTAGTTTCCGAAATGGGGTCACATGTGGGTTTTTTTTTTTGCGTTTGTCAAAACCGCTGTAACAATCAGCCACCCCTGTGCAAATCACCTCAAATGTACATGGCGCACTCTCCCTTCTGGGCCTTGTTGTGCGCCCCCAGAGCACTTTGCGCCCACATATGGGGTATTTCCGTAGTTGGGAGAAATTGCATTACAAATTTTGGAGGGCGTTTTTCCCTTTTACCTCACCTTTTAACTTCACCTTTTCATAAGGGGTGAAAGGAGAAAAAGCCTCCCAAAATTTGTTACGCAATTTCTCCCGAGTACGGCGATACCCCATACGTGACCCTAAACAGTTGCCTTGAAATACGACAGGGCTCCAAAGTGAGAGCGCCATGCGCATTTGAGGCCTGAATTAGGGATTTGCATAGGGGTGGACATAGGGGTATTCTATGCCAGTGATTCCCAAACAAGGTGCCTCCAGCTGTTGCAAAACTCCCAGTATTCCTGGACAGTCAACGGCTGTCCGGCAATACTGGGAGTTGTTGTTTTGCAACAGCTGGAGGCTCCATTTTGAAAACAGTGGCGTACCAGACGTTTTTCATTTTTATTGGGGAGGGGAGGGGGGCTGTGTAGGGGTATGTGTATATGTAGTGTTTTTTACTTTTTATTTTATTTTGTGTTAGTGTAGTGTAGTGTTTTTAGGGTACAGTCACACGGGCGGGGGATTACACCGAGTTTCCCGCTGCGAATTTGAGCTGCCGCGCAAAATTTGCTGCATCGCAAACTTGCAGACTGATACTCACTGTAAGCCCCCTGCCCATGTGAATGTACCCTGTACATTCACAGGGGGGAACCTCCAGCTGTTGCAAAACTACAACTCCCAGCATGCACAGTCTATCAGTGCATGCTGGTAGTTATGGTTTTGCATCAGCTGGAGGCACACGGGTTGGGAAACACTGAGTTAGGAAACAGACAATGTTTCCCAACCAGTGTGCCTCCAGTTGTTGCAAAACCACAACTCCTAAACATTCTCAGGCATGCTGGAAGTAGTAGTTCGGCAACATCTTTAGAGCCAGATGTTGCCGAACTACAACTCCCAGCATGCTTGGAGTTGTAGTTTTGCAACATCTGGAGGACTACAGTTTGCAGACCACTAATACAGTGGTTCCCAATCTGTGCCCTTCCAGATGTTGCAAAACTACAACTCCCAGTATGCCAAAACTGTCCAGGCATGCTGGGAGTTGTAGTTCTGCAACATCTGAAGGGCCAGATGTTATAGACCTACAACTCCCAGCATGCCTGGACAGTAAGGGCATGCTGAGGATGTGTAGTTTTGCAACATCTGGAAGGGCACAGTGGTCCCAAAACTGTGGACCTCCAGATGTTGCAAAACTGCAACTCCCAGCATGCCCAGATGCCAAGGGCTGTCTGGGCATGCTGGGAGTTGTAGTATACAGGGTCCCAATACAGCAATGCATGTCGCTTTACGGCGACATGCATTGCTATAAAGGGCTCGACCGCGGCTGAAGAGGAACTCACCTGTCGCCGCCGCCACCTGTAAGTACCGGGGTCGGTCCTCAGCACTCCCCCGTCCCCCGCGGTGTCCTCTGGTCTTCCTCCCGTCCTCTCCGGACTTCCAGGGGCCGGGCAGGAGGAAGTAACCGCCCCCTCCACCTGCGATTGGTCGGTTAACTAACTGACGGATCGCATGGGATAGGAGGAGGTGGCAGGCTTGCCACCTGGATCCTATACGTTAGCATGGTCCTGGCTGTCTGTGACAGCCGAGATCATGCAAAATTACCGGGCGGAAGGGTCCCAGAGACCCGATCAGCCCGGTATCGCCGCAGATCGCAAGGTTGATTTCCCTTGCAATTTGCGGCGTTTGCCCTGGATGCCTGTTGAATGATTTCAGCAGGCATCCGGTTCCGATCTCTGCCCGGCGAGCGGCACGGACCGGAAAACGCCATGACGTTGTGGAACGTCATTGGTCCTTAACCCCTTAACGACGCAGGACGGTTCCCGCGATATGAAGCGGGATCGCGCCGCGATCCCGCATCATATCGCGTAGGTCCCGGCGCTAATCAACGGCCGGGACCCGTGGCTAATACCACACATCGCCGATCGCGGCGATGTGCGGTATTAACCCTTTAAAAGCGGCGGTCAAAGCTGACCGCCGCTTCTAAAGTGAAAGTGAAAGTGACCCGGCTGCTCAGTCGGGCTGTTCGGGACCGCCGCGGTGAAATCGCGGCGTCCCGAACAGCTGATCGGACACCGGGAGGGCTCTTACCTGCCTCCCCGGTGTCCGATCGACGAATGACTGCTCCGTGCCTGAGATCCAGGCAGGAGCAGTCAAGCGCCGATAATGCTGATCACAGGCGTGTTAATGCACGCCAGTGATCAGCATAGGAGATCAGTGTGTGCAGTGTTATAGGTCCCTTCCCTAATAAAAGTTTGAATCACCCCCCTTTTCCCATAAAAAAAATAAAACAGTGTAAAAAAATAAATAAATAAACATATGTGGTATCGCGTAAATGTCCGAACTATAAAAATATCATTAATTAAGCCATACGGTCAATGGCGTACGCGCAAAAAAATTCCAAAGTCCAAAAAAGCGTATTTTGGTCACTTTTTATACCATTAAAAAATGAATAAAAAGTGATCAAAAAGTCCAATCAAAACAAAAATCTTACCGATAAAAACTTCAGATCACGGCGCAAAAAATGAGTCCTCATACCACCCCATACGTGGAAAAATAAAAAAGTTATAGGGGTCAGAAGTTGACATTTTTAAACGTATACATTTTCCTGCATGTAGTTATGATTTTTTCCAGAAGTGCGACAAAATCAAACCTATATAATTAGGGTATCATTTTAACCGTATGGACCTACAGAATAATGATAAGGTGTAATTTTTACCGAAATATGCACTGCGTAGAAACGAAAGCCCCCAAAAGTTACAAAATGGCGTTTTTTTTTCGATTTTGTCGCACAATGATTTTTTTTTCCGTTTCGCCGTGCATTTTTGGATAAAATGACTAATGTCACTGCAAAGTAGAATTGGCGACGCAAAAAATAAGCCATAATATGGATTTTTAGGTGGAAAGTTGAAAGGGTTATGATTTTTAAAAGGTAAGGAGGAAAAAACGAAAGTGCAAAAACGGAAAAACCCTGAGTCCTTAAGGGGTTAAAGCCCAGGGTGCCATGAAGTTCCACAACGTCATTGGTCCTTAAGAGGTTAAAAAAAAGAAAAAAAGAAACGTTTCCCACGGTAGTACCCCTTTAATGCTCATGCAGAAATATAAAATCACATCCCTTCCCCTTCATCCCATCATACTCATTCCCTTCAGTATCTAACTATGTAACATGAATCTAGTATCCATAACCTGCAATGTTATATTTTTACAAAAAACATCCAGACCCCCCCCCTCTTGAACTTGTTTATTGAGTCAGATCACAACATCATGTGGCAGAGAGTTCCATAGTCTCACTGCTCTTACAGTAAAGAATGTCTGCCTGTGATGATGAGGAAACCCCTTGTCATGGTTACCGGACTAGGTATAAAAAGATCAATAGAAAGATCTCTGTACTGTCCATTCATATATTTGTAAATTGTAATCCGATCGTCTCTAAGACATCTTTTCTCTAAACTAAGTAACCCCAAGCTCGTTTACCTGTCTCAAATTTTTTACACCTATTATAAGCACAAGTCCATAATATTTTACATTGCAGTACAATACCTACATATTCTACATTCTACCTCTCCTAGCATGTGGTACAGCATATACTACAGGGCCCACTCTCTTCCTTCCCCCCAAAAAGTCACACACTGCCTGTACATTACATGCTGTGTAGTAGAGACCTGTGCGGGACTGGTTTTTCAATCCCGCTTGCCCCTGATGACTTTTTCGACCAATCCCTCCCGCTCCCGATGTGTCCTCAATAAACAGGAAAAAAACTTTCTATTGATAGAAGAACTCGCTACACCCATATTTTATAACTTACCCAAGGTTCACAAAGACATCACAAACCCACCAGGTCGCCCACTAGTGTCCGGAATAGGCTCTGTCACCTCAAACCTATCCCACTATCTAGACTTGTTGCTACATGTGGTGTCCCGGTACCGTGTCCTATGCGGTCCCTTTATGTGTATGGGTCCCCATAGCCAGAGTCCCTAGGATGTAGGGGTCCATGTTGTATAGTCTACCCCTTGTCACCTCTATTCCATCTAGTAAACCAGTAACCTAGACAAGGTTTATGTAAATATAGTTATATAAATGTAAATGAATAGTTGATTACCTGCGCGTAGCGTACCAGGACCTGCGGGTCACGTGACTAGGTGAACTCTGTGGTATTTCTGCTTGAGGACCTATGGAGGTCCCTATGACGTATGCAATCCCACCATTCTGTGTACGAGTGAATGACAGGTATTCGGACCAATCAGATTCACCCCGCCCCTGCCCATATAAGGGAGCCGCGGCCATTATTCTCTCTCTTGTTCCTAGCAGTGAAATAGTGCGAACTACAGGTGGGAAAATCAGCTACTCTGCGGTGTGGTTGTTCTTCATAAAGAATCCGGAGGACTTTAGCATAGTCACATGCAAAATCTGTCGGCAGAAAGTGAAGCGTGGCCAGGGTCCCAATCTCGGCACCACGGCCCTGCGTCAACGCATGATTCGCCACCATAAAGCGGTCTGGGATAGCTGTGGCTCCGAGGTAGTGGTCCAGCCTGCTGCATCACCCAGTGGCCATCCGCTCCCTCCGTCATCCAGCCAAGGCTCCACCACTTCAGCCGAAGGGAGCATTGTGTCAAACCCTCCTTCTTACACTCCTGCTTCTTCCGCTAGTAGTCTGCCCTTCCGCCCACAATCGATCGGCAAAGCCATGTACAAGAGACAACAGTATGTGCCCACTCATCCAACAGCGCAGAAGTTGAATGTGCTCCTGTCCAAGTTGCTGGTGTTGCAGTCCCTCCATTTCCAACTGGTGGACTCTGCAGTTTTCAGGGAATTGATGGCTTTTGCCGAGCCCAGGTGGAGAGTCCCAAGCCGTCATTTCTTTGCGAAGAAGGCAGAACCAGCCCTGCATAAGTTTGTACAAGAGAAGGTGGGCCAGTCCTTGAGCCTGTCGGTGTGTTCAAAAGTGAATGGCAGCGCCGACGTATGGAGCTGTAACTACAGGCAGGGACAATACATGTCTTTTACAGCCCACTGGGTAAATGTTGTTCCTGCACAGCCACAACAGCAACTTGGACAGGTCACACTGCTTCCTCCTCCACGCTCTCGCTACCAGGCAGTTGGTCCTTTTACAGTGTGCGCCTCCTCGTTCCCCCGTGTCCTTGGCCTCCACTGCACGTCCAAATCTCGGTGGTCCTTCATCATACCACGTGTGTAGGGCACAGCGGTGTCAAGCCGTCCTTCACATGGTTTGCCTTGGCGAACAGAGTCACACAGGGGAGGAACTGCTAAAGTTAATTAGGGAAGAAATCCGAGTATGGCTTACTCCATGAAATCTGGAAATGGGAACCATGGTGACCGACAATGGGAAGAACATTGTGGCCGCGTTGCGACAAGGAAGTGTGAGCCATTCGCCCTGCATGGCACACGTGTTGAATCTGGTTGTCAAGATGTTCATCAAGTCTTCGCCCCATTTGCAAGACGTCCTGACAATGGCAAGGAAACTGTGCATGCACTTCAGCCACTCGTACACCGCCAAGCACACTTTGCTTGAGCTGCAGCGTCAGAACGGTATCCCACAACATAGTCTCATTTGTGACGTCGCCACACATTGGAATTCCACCCTCCATATGTTGGACAGACTATACGAACAAAAAAAAGCCATCACCGATTTTGTGATGATACAAGCAGATAGGAGTACTCCCCTGTGTAACTTCAATGTGAACCAGTGGCAGCTCATACGTGACACCTGCCGTTTGCTGAGGCCCTTTGAGGAAGCCACATTTTTTGTTAGTCGCTCGAATTACGCCATGAACGACGTAATTCCACTCCTACATTTACTCCAAAAAATTATTGAAAACATGGCTGGTCACGGCAATGGAGATGTCGCGCTTACATCAGAAGGCTACATGAGTCCTGTGGGGGATGAACTTGAGGAGGATGATGAGGGGCAGAGCGGAGCACAGTTTACGGTGGATGAGATGGCCGGTGTTTCTGGTCATTGGACAGGAGAGGAGGAGCAGGAGCAGCCAGAGGAGCTGGAGTGTTATTACGAGGGAGGCGAGACAGAGGGCCCAGACACACCGTGGCAGTATGCAGTGGAGATGGAGGCAGGTAGTCCCAGCGAGTCACTGTCACAAATGGCACGATGCATGCTGAGTTGTTTGAGTAGTGACCCCCGAATTGTCACCATTTGTCAGTGCGATGACTTCTGGATCTCCACCTTATTAGATCCTCGCTACCGGCCCAGAATGGCCTTTTTTACACCCACTGAGAGGGAGGACAAACTGACCTACTTCAGGAAGCTTCTACGTAGTAGGTTGGCCGATGCCTATCAGTCACATGGTCCATCCACTCGCAGGTCTGACTCGGGGGGCCCTCTGCGCTCACCTTCCACTGCCACGGCTGGAAAGGGGTGGCAGGAGCAGTACCGGCTCAATCAGCAGCAGCCGGAGTCTACTGATGAGTAGCTTCCTTCAGCCGCATAGTGAAATTACTCATCAGCAGCAGGTGGACATGGAGCAGGACCTGAACCAGCAGGTGGTGGCTTACCTCGACATGACCCTGCCAACAACCGTTGAAGATCCGCTGGACTTCTGGGCAGCCAAACTCGATTTATGGCCGCAACTAGCGGAGTTTGCCCTGGAAAAGCTGTCCTGCCCGGCCAGTAGTGTGCCATTAGAGCGGGTGTTTAGTGCGGCCGGGGCAATAGTCACCCCAAGGCGAACTCGTCTGTCCACTAAAAATGTGGAGAGACTGACGTTTGTCAAGATGAATCACCAATGACAGATGGGTCTGAGTAGATTGACCATGCTCCTACAACAAAATTTTCTCTATTGCGGTTGGTTATGAAACCCTCCGGGGCAGACCTGGGCATTGTACGGCCCGCTTGCCACATATGGCCCTTTGATTGGCTCTGACCGGCCCGCACTGATTGGGGGACAACTATGCTGCCTAATCTGGGGGACAACTATGCTCCTAATCTGGGGGACATCTATGCTGCCTAATCTGGGGGACATCTATGCTGCCCAATCTCGGTGACATCTATGCTGCCTAATCTGGGGGACAACTATGCTCCTTATCTGGGGGAAAACTATGCTACTAATCTGGGGGACAACTATGCTCCTAATCTGGTGGACATCTTTGATGCCTAATATGAGGGACAAGTATGCTCCTAATCTGGGGGACATCTATGCTGCCTACTCTGGGGGACAAGTATGCTCCTAATCTGGGGGACATCTATGCTGCCTAATCTGGGTGACATCTATGCTGCCTAATCTGGGGGACAACTATGCTCCTAATCTGGGGGACATGGACATCTTTGCTGCCTACTCTGGGGGACAAGTATGTTCCTAATCTGGGGGACATCTATGCTGCCTAATCTTGGTGACATCTATGCTGCCTAATCTGGGGGACAACTATGCTCCTAATCTGGGGGACATCTATGCTGCCTAATCTGGGTGACATCTATTCTGCCTAATCTGGTGGACAACTATGCTCCTAATCTGGGGGACATCTATGCTGCCTAATCTGGGGGACAAGTATGCTCCTAATCTGGGGGACATCTATGCTGCCTACTCTGGGGGACAAGTATGCTCCTAATCTGGGGGACATCTATGCTGCCTAATCTGGGTGACATCTATGCTGCCTAATCTGGGGGACAACTATGCTCCTAATCTGGGGGACATCTATGCTGCCTAATCTGGGTGACATCTATACTGCCTAATCTGGGGGACAACTATGCTCCTAATCTGGGGGACATCTATGCTGCCTAATCTGGGGGACAAGTATGCTCCTAATCTGGGGGACATCTATGCTGCCTACTCTGGGGGACAAGTGTGCTCCTAATCTGGGGGACATCTATGCTGCCTAATCTGGGTGACATCTATGCTGCCTAATCTGGGGGACAAGTATGCTCCTAATCTGGGGGACATCTAGGCTGCCTAATCTGGGGGACAACTATGCTCCTAATATGGGGAAAACTGATGCTTCTGGCCTTGGGCCTATAATTTTTTGAAGTTTAGCAGTAGCTAAATACTTGCTTAATGCAAATGTCAACATTGATCTTTAAATGTAAGGGGTTATGAAACCCTCTTGGGTATTGCGAATGACTGCTCCAGACTCATTCTGTGTCTTTCACAAACTACTTACCTCCCTGGTGCCTCAGGCCTTGGGCCTATAATTTTTTGAAGTTTAGCAGTAGCTAAATACATGCTTAATGCAAATGTAAACATTGATCTTTAAATGTAAGGGGTTATGAAAACCTCTTGGGTACTGCAAATGCATGCTCCAGACTCATTCTGTGTCTTTCAGGAACTACTTGCCTCCCTGGTGCCTCTGGCCTTGGGCCTTACATTTTTGTATGTTTAGCAGTAGCTAAATACATGCTTAATGCAAATTTCAAAAATGATCGTTAAATTCTCGGCGCTCTGCCAGGGCCTTCTCCTACCCCGCCTGGGCCGATCCGAGGACCTCACTAACCAACTCACTAACTAATCCAATCGCTTATAGCGACGGGCGGTGTGTACAAAGGGCAGGGACTTAATCATTTACAGCTTATGACCCTCACTTACTGGTAATTCCTCATTTTAAGATTAAATAATTGCAATCCCAGATCCCTATCATGAACTGGTTTCAGCGTGTAACACGCACCTATCCTTGAAAGATAGAGGCACGCTAATCCGTTCAGTGGAGCGCTAGTGCGGCCCAGGACATATGAGGCCATAACACACCTGTTATTGCTCGATCTCGCAATTGATCGGGCAAGGTAAGGGGTTATTAAAGCCTCTTGGGTACTGCTGAGGTCTACTCCTGACTGCTCCTGGTGCGATGTATGGGGTAATTAAACACTCTTGGGTAGTGTTATTGTTAAATTTACTGATAATTTTATCAGTAATAAAATTGAATTTTGCAGAATGCTAACCGTTACACAACGGAACACTTGTTGCGTGTGATTTTTTAATGAAAAAAATAAATAAATAGATGGAGAGGGATTAACTCTGCTTAATCATTTTTGGCGATTAGAATCCTTTTGTCATCTGATTTTTTGGAGACAGATGCGCTTACACACATGTAATAATTTTTTTAACCAAATTTCAAACATTGTGTGGTTCATTATTTTTGAGAAGAATGTCTTTTGGTGGTCCACCATCCTGCATTATAGAGTCTTCTTAACTGCTGTATATGCGCTTGTTTTTAAAAAACAGGTATTTTGTCATACAATTTCAATAAAATTTTGCGTTTTTTTGGGGTGGATTGTGAAGCCTGGGTGTGTACTCGTGCATCAGCCAACTCCAGGCTGTGTCTTTCAGGCAATCTATGGGTTCCTGATGCCGCAGAGGAGGGGCCTGGGTCTGGGAATTAAACATTTTGGATTGCGGGTGCTACCAAAAAAGATGGACACATCCTAATCCGTTTAGTGGAGCGCTCCTGTGGCCCCGGACATCTAAGGGCATAACACTCCTGTTATTGCTCGATCTCAGGAGAAGGGGGGTTCATCATCGGGAGAAGAGAGTTGCAGGTTGCCCTTGAGTCAGCAAGGTGGTAGCACGGTTGGCAGTCAGCGTGGTGTGGCAGTAGTGGAAATTCTGGAGCCAAACGTGCCCGGGGGAGACCACCTGCTTCGCGGCAGCTTACCTTTCCGGGAGTTAGCGGTTACCAGCACCGGTCGATGAAAGATAGAGACACGCTAATCCGTTCAGCGGAGCGCGCCTGTGGCTCCGGAAATCTGAGGGCATAACACACCTGGTATTGCTCGATCTCGCAATTGATCGTGCAAAGGTAGGGGGTTATTAAAGCCTCTTGGGTACTGCTGAGGCCTACTCCTGACTGCTCCTGGTGTAATGTATGGGGTAATTAAACACTCTTGGGTAGTGTTTTTTTTTTTATTTACTGATAATTTTATCGGTAATAAAATTTAATTTTTCCAGAATGCTAATCGTTACACAACGGAACGCTTGTGATTGTTTAATGAAAAAAAAAAAACACAGGGATTAACTCTGCTTCATCATTTTGGGCGAAAAAAGTCCTTTGGTGATCTGATCTTTTGGACACAGATACGCTTACACACATATTGAATTAGTTTTTGTAAAAAAAATTCAAACATTGTGTGGTTTATTATTTTTGAGAAGAATGTCTTTGGGTGGTCCCCCGTCCTGCATTATAGAGTCTTGTGAACTGTTGGATATGCGCTTGTTCTTTCTAAAGTGTTGTTGTTTTTTGGAGGGGAATGTGAAGCCCAGGTGTGTACTGGTGCATCAGCCAACTCCAGGCTGTGTCCTTCAGGCAATATATGGGTTCCTGATGCCGCAGAGGTGGGGCCTGGGTCTGGAAATTTCTAATTTTTGGATAGCGGGTGCTACCTATGAGAAATCTTAGTCAAAAATGTCATATAATGTGTTGTTTTTTTTGTGAGGGGGGGGGGGTGAGGATTGTGAAGCCCTGGTATGTACTCTTGCATCAGCCAACTCCAGGCTGTGTCATGCAGGCAATATATGGGTTACTGATGCCGCAGGGGTGGGGCCTGGTTCTGGAAATTTCAAATTTTTGGATAGCGGGTGCTACCAATGAGAAATCTTTGACAAAAATTTCTCATAGTGTTGTTTTTGGAGGGGGGATTGTGAAGCCCTGGTGTGCACTGGTGCATCAGCCAACTCCAGGCTGTGTCCTTCAGGCAATATATGGGTTACTTATGCCGCATAGGTGGGGCCTGGGTCTGTTAATTTCAAATTTTTGGATAGCGGGTGCTACCAATGAGAAATCTTTGTCAAAAATTTCTTATATTGTGTTGTTTTTTTGCGGGGGATTGTGAAGCCCTGGTGTGTAGTGTACTAGTGCGTCAGCCAACTCCACGCTGTGCCATTCAGCCACTAAATGGTCTCCTCTTGCTGCCAACATGTCCATGCTATGTCATTCAGTCACTATATGGTCTCCTGACATTGATGCCACCACCAGGCTCTGTCATTGTGCTGCTGTGCGGCAGTGATTCTAAGAGCGATGCCGGTAATCTGCATGCTATTCTGAATAACAATATTATTTCACTACCCCAGCACACTCCATATGCGTTTTAGGACACAGCAAAGTGTTCTATACCCCTATAGAGGCTGTATGTAGGCTAGAAATAGCCTTTTTTAATATCGATTTCCCGCAAACAAATTCAGATTGAAACAAACTTTTCGGGAAAATTCTTCGAATCGGCCGAATCACATTTTTGAAAAATTTGCTCATCTCTAGTAGTATACTTACTTACTGTCAGTGTGGGGCCCAGTATGTGAGTAGAACGATCAGAACTCTTCGTGAAAGGATTACTAAACATAGAACTAACTCTTTACTACATAGCGTGTCCCATCATATTACCCAGTGTCACAACAATGATTTTGGAAATATTTCAGTAACCCCTATTGAAAGTATACCCAGAGATAACCCGCAAAGATTTAATACCCTCCGGAGGCAGGATAATTATTGGATTTATAAGCTTCAAACACTTATCCCCTCTGGTTTGAATGAAATTATTGAGAGTTCCCTATAGTTTTTACTTCATGGCGTATATGGGTATTTACATTAGCAAAAGTGCAATAATACGTTACCAGGTTATATTTATATATCCAATTCACATATTTTTTTATATATCTTGCCTTTTATTGGTACATAGAGCACCATATTTTATGCGTTGTTATTATATTTTTTTATGTGCGTACTCATGTATCCATCTGTTTACACTTTGTATTGTATTTATATTTCATAATTTTATCGCGTTATATACATTACCATGCCACATTTTATGCACTATATTGTATTTATGCCACAATTCATGAATCTTATAACAATTGCCACTATATGCACTTTATGCATTTTTTCCCTCTCTGTTATGGATGTAACTTATGCACTTATTGCCTCTTGGGTTTATATCCCTTTTTGTGCCTGCATTTTTGCTTTCTATATATGCTCCTATAATATTTATGTGCCATGTATCCCTTTAGGATGTTACATAGGGGCTATGCATATGTCCCAATTAGTACTACTCATATCCGAGCGGCGAGCGGTTTACATGCTCTGCTCCCCGCTCATATGATATGCGCGCATAGCCACGCATCCTTAGTTACTCAACCAGGGCACTCACTCTTCGCATTACTGCTCATGAGCACGATCGCGCTCTGTTAGTTCTATATACAGATGCGATCGCGACTCACGTTCCTATGGGCATAGCGACGCGTCCCTGGTTACCAAGCCAGAGCGCTCGCTTCATCTCCACTGCAATGTGTGCAATCGCGCTTTGTCAGCTGATTCTGACAGGCGCATTCGCACTATTCCCAGAGCCTGCATAAACAGCCACATGTGCTAATGTTTACAGACAATGCTGTGGTCTACTTCTGGGACTTCAGCGGTTGTTTGTGAATGTCACTTCTAGTAACTTATTGCCCCAACTCATTCTGCTCTCATTGATACTAATATTTGTTTGAAACCTCATATTAATAATGTGATCAGTTACACTTATGTAGCCAAGTGTATATATATTAATTTTGTGTATGCAGTTCCATGTTAACTGTATTTCTGTAAAACACTCCCCCTGACCCTGGCAACCATTTTGTAGCCCTATATAAACCCTGTTTTGTAGTGTGTACCCTGATCTGAGGAAGGGAGGGCTCCTCCCGAAACGCGTAATCAACTGCTTTTTATTGTTTTATTATGCTTTCTTTTAATAAACGGTCTTGCTGAGGATCTTCACTTTATCCTGGACTTCGTTGTTTCCATCATCAAGAGTCACAGCGCTGGTATTCTAAGGGTTCCTTTATAAGGGTTCCCAATCCCGCCCGCTCCCACTAAAATGTTTGTCCAATCCCACCAGCTCCCGCTAACATAGGAATATACAGACACTAGGGTGCAATGCTATGCACATACTCCCCATGTATAGCAGTGTGTGTAGTACACACACTGGGGTATGTGCAGAGCATTGCACTCTACTGTATGTACAGATGTGAATAGCAGTGACTGTGCTTACTTAGAGGCCCTGGGTCACTGACCGATGCAATGCTCTGCACATACCTGGCCTACGAGTATGTTTGAGGGCTAATTTTTTTGGCGCTATGCTATGTAGTTTTTATTGGTACCATTTTTGTTTTAAGGGGATTTTTTGATTGCTTTTTATAATTTTTTCATGGCCCATGAAGTGACCAATAATATGCAATTTTGGAATTGAGCATTTTTTTTACGTGTATGCCATCAATCGTGCAATTTAATTAATATTACTTTTCAATAGTTCAGACATTTACGCACTCATCTACAACATACTTTTTCAGTTTTTTCTTTACATTATTTTAGTTAAAAAAATGGGAAGGGGGGGATTTCAAACTTTTATTAGGGAAGGGGTAAAAATAATTTTTTTTTTTTACACTTTTTTACTTTTTGTTATAGCTCCCATAGGGTATGTACAGACTGCAGAGCATTGCACCCTAAGGTCTGTAGAAGACAATAGGGTGCCATGCTCTGTCTTCGGTCTTCTCTGCACATAGCCCCCCATGCATATAGTAAATAATTTTGTCCAGCCCATTTTTGGAGTTTGCTGTAACATTATGTCCAATTTGCTCTTTTTCCTCCTTTTTTGGTTTAGTTCCAATACACACAAAGGGAATAAACATGTGTATAGCAAAACATGTGTTACTGCAATCCTTTTCTGTGAGAAATGCTTTATTTTCTTGAGAAATTTCAGGGGTGCCAACATTTACTGCCATGACTGTACATACAATACATATATACAGATTTATGTATATATGTATGTGGTATGCATCGGATTGTTACTAACATTGCTACTAACTTTGCTTAGTAGGAAAACCATAATGATGCAGTTTATTTCTTTTTTGCCTCTGTATTTCAGTAATCATATCTTTTCCACTTTTTTATTGTCATAGCTGTATAAGGCTTTTTGTTTTATATTGCAGAAATTGTGTTTTTTAGGCACCATTTGTGGGTACTTGTACGTTAATGAGTAGTTTATATAACTCTCTTTTTAGAGGTGGACAGGGGCGTAACTATAAATTTAGCAGAGGTAAGAGTCGCACTGGGGCCCTGGTGCCCAAGGGGGCCCAAAGCACATCTGCCACATAAATGACCATCATTAAAATTGGCATATGCAGATTTTGCATGAGGGCCCAGAAGCTACAAGCTATGCCTCTGGAGGTGGATGCAAAAATTATTTTTTTTAATCTTTTTGTGCTCTTCACTGTTTAAATGTTTTGTGGAGAGAACAAACATATTTATATATTTAGGGGGAAGATTATCAAAATCTGTGCAGAAGAAAAGTTAAGCAGTTGCCCATAGCAACCAATCAAATACCTTCTTTAATTTCTAAAATGTCCTCTAAAAAAATGAAAGAAGCAATCTGATTGGTTGCTATGGGCAACTGGTCAGGTTTTGATAAATCTCCTCCTTAGTTTTTATGTTATGTAATGACACCTATTAAGTGTTCCACACACAAATGCTTCACAGTGTATCTTAGCAGAATTACAGACTAAGGCTATGTTCACACACAGTGTTTTGCCACCTTTTTTTTCACGCTGCAAACAGCTGACCAAAAGCATAAAAAGGCTGTAGGGCTGTTTTTTTCCAACTTTTTATGGCTCAAAAAACAGCACTAAACACTCTGTGTAAACATAGCCTTTTGCAACCCAATTACACATAGGGCCATTAACCTAAACTGACAGCCCATTTGAATATGTGTTCATAGTACACCCATCTGAAACTAACCTAGGGGTAGTTTAACACACAGTCATTTTTTTTCCTTTTTTTAGCAGATAGCTTAGCTCCTGAGCCCACAGCTGACACTCATCACTAATTACCTTTTTTCAACAATCATGGGGATTAAAGAGTACCTGTCACCAAACTAAATTTTTATATATTGTTCCTTATGTAATTATAAGACACTTTGCTATTTACTTGCTGTTAAAATTCTCAACCTATATATGGTTTTAATGTGATTGAAAAAACGTCACTAGGTGGCACTGTTCTGTTCCCTGCACAAGTCAAACAGTTAGTTTTGCAGAAGACCAAACTCAGGAAGTGCGTGTGGGGCATGGCGAGGCACAGCTCTTGCAGGCTTCAGTGATATCGCGCCTCCTGCCAGGAGCTCACACAATGTGAGCAAGGGGAGAGGTATGATACAGAGCTTTTTAAAGCTCAGAATTTTTTTTAAAGAGCAGAAAGGGTGTTAGAAATAGTTTGGGAATATAATCTGAGTTTAGAAAATATGGTTTGATGGCAGGTACTCTTTAACCCCTTAAGGACCAAGGACGTACCGGTACGTCCTTGGTTCTGCTCTTCTGATATAACGCGGGGTTACACAGTAACCCCGCGTCATATCATGGCGGGCCCGGCGTCATAGTGAAGCCGGGACCCGCCTCTAATAGCGCGCAGCGCCGATCGCGGCGCCGCGCGCTATTAACCCTTTAGCCGCTAAAAGTGAAAGTGAAAGTTCCCGGCTAGCTCAGTCGGGCTGTTCGGGATAGCCGCGGCTAATCGCGGCATCCCGAACAGCTGACAGGACAGCGGGAGGGCCCCTTCCTGCCTCCTCGCTGTCCGATCGCCGAATGACTGCTCAGTGCCTGAGATCCAGGCATGAGCAGTCATGCGGCAGAATCGTTGATCACTGGTTTCTTATGAGAAACCAGTGATCAACATAGAAGATCAGTGTGTGCAGTGTTATAGGTCCCTATGGGACCTATAACACTGCAAAAAAAAGTGAAAAAAAAAAGTGAATAAATATCATTTAACTCCTCCCCTATTAAAAGTTTGAATCACCCCCCTTTTCCAATAAAAAAAAAAACACAGTGTAAATAAAAATAAAAATAAACATATGTGGTATCACCGTGTGCGGAAATGTCCGAATTATTAAAATATATCATTAATTAAACCGCTCGGTCAATGGCGTGTGCGCAAAAAAATTCCAAAGTCCAAAATAGTGCATTTTTGGTCACTTTTTATATCATTTAAAAATGAAATCAATAAGTCCTATCAATGCAAAAATGGTACCGTTAAAAACTTCAGATCTCGGCGCAAAAAATTAGCCCTCATACCGCCCCATACACGGAAAAATAAAAAAGTTATAGGGGTCAGAAGATGACAATTTTAAACGTATTAATTTTCCTGCATGTAGTTATGATTTTTTCCAGAAGTCCGACAAAATCAAACCTATATAAGTAGGGTATCATTTTAATCGTATGGACCTACAGAATACATATCAGGTGTCATTTTTACCGAAAAATGTACTACGTAGAAACGGAAGCCCCCAAAAGTTACAAAACAGCGTTTTTTTTTCAATTTTGTCGCACAATGATTTTTTTTCCCGCTTCACCATAGATTTTTGGGCAAAATGACTGACGTCATTACAAAGTAGAATTGGTGGCGCAAAAAATAAGCCATCATATGGATTTTTAGGTGTAAATTTGAAAGAGTTATGATTTTTTAAAGGCAAGGAGCAAAAAACGAAAATGCAAAAACGGAAAAACCTCCAGTCCTTAAGGGGTTAAAGCGTACCCGTCAGATCCAACAAAAAAAAAAAAAAAAAATGTTTTTAAATATATCACTCAGTACCTAATCCTGACCATGTACATCTATTTTTTATGTGTCTAGCACCTTTATTTATTTTTTTATTACACTTTTAGTTTAGCTCCCAAGTCTGAATTCCTCTCAAAGGGAAGGGGGGGGGGGCTCCCTGTGCAGGTCTCCGCCCCCTCCCTCAGTATGCAGTCTGCTCACATCTCCCCTTGCATTAGCAAAACTACATCTCCCAGCTTGTCCTCACTGACAGTAGCGGGACACAAGCTTACAGTGGAAGGCTTTTTCCTTCAGCTGTGAGTCCTGCGCTCATAGCTGTCAATTAAGAAAGTGTGTCCATGACATAGGTGATCATGCATGGACACAGCAGGACTAGTATGTGTCCAAGCAGACAGGGGGGCAGTTGGTTGACTGGCTTTTTCAGTATGAAATACTGAAAATGTTCTAGTTTTTAGTGTTTTAATACAGTGACATATCTACCCAGCATTAGCCCAGCAACTGCAGTGCATGAGGCATTCTATTGTATTACCAGTATGGTACAATAATCCACTGGGAGCCGATATGCACTGAGATTTTAAATCACTGTAGATGTGCCAGCAATAATAAAGCACCATTTTAAAGGGTATATGGGAAAAAGGGTTTTGTTGGATGCCCTGGTTGCACGTGATCCTCCATCTTCTATGACAGTACTTATCCACGCGGTGCGTATAACCTAATTCATATCCGCAAGGGAGATGAATGGAAAACGGCCTTCAATACTCGTGACGGATATTTTGAGTACCTTGTAATGCCTTTTGGTCTCTGCAATGCTCCAGCCGTTTTTCAAGAGTTCATCAATGATATCTTTTGTGATATTCTCTACACCTGTGTTGTCGTATATCTAGATGACATCCTGATCTTATCTTCCAACCTAGAGGAACATCGTACTCATGTTCGTCTGGTTCTTCAGCAACTTTGGAAGAATCATCTCTACGCCAAACTGGAGAAATGCCTGTTCGAGAAATCTAGTCTTCCATTTCTTGGCTACATTGTCTCTCTACAGGGCCTGCAGATGGATCCAGATAAGTTGTCTGTGGTATTGGATTGGCCTCGCCCGTCGGGCCTACATGCTATTCAATGCTTTCTGGCATTCGCTAATTCGTCAGTTTATCCCACATTTTTCATCATTGGTTGCTCCTATTGTGGCTCTCACTAAAAAGGTATCTAATCCTAAATCTTGGCCTCAAGAGGCTGAAGAGGCCTTCTCCCGTTTAAAGTCTGCGTTTGCCTCTGCTCCCGTGCTTACAAGACCAGATCCGGAGAGGCCCTGTGCTTTGGAGGTTGATGCCTCATCTATTGGAGCGGCTGACGTCATTAGTTTGGACTCCACACCTAGGCATATTATTCCTCCTGACCATTTGATTCCTGCAGCTCCTGCCGAGATTCAGCAAGTTGCTCCAGGAAAATCCTTTGTGCCCACCAGATTGAGATGGAAGGTCCTGAAATGGGGTCATTCTTCCTTGACAGCAGGACATTTTGGATTACGCAAGACTCTACTTCTTATTTCTCGGCACTACTGTTGGCCCCATCTTGAACGTGATGTTTCCGATTTTGTTCGGTCCCGTGTAACATGTGCCCATGACAAAACTCCTCGACAAAGACCTGCAGGACTCTTACAGCCTTTACTCATTCCGGAGACTCCCTGGTCCCCTATTGCCATGGATTTCATCACCTATTTGCCACCTTCTCATAATAACACTGTCATCTGGGTCGTTGTAGATCGGTTTTCCAAGATGGCTAATTTCATTCCTCTGCCAGGTCTTCCTTCTGCCCCGCAGCTGGCGAAGTACTTCTTGTTGCATGTCTTTCATTTAGATGGTCTTCCTCAGCATATCGTTTCGGATCAAGTTGTACAATTTGTCTCTAAGTTCTGGCAAACCCTTTGTAACCGTCTGGACATCAATCTGGACTTCTCCTCGGTCTACCACCCTCAGTCCAATGGTCAGGTGGAGAGGATTAATAAAATCCTTGAGACTTATCTTCGGCATTTTGTTTCAGCTCACCAAGATGATTCGGTCGAACTCCTCCCCTGGGCTGAATTCTCATATAATCATAAGGATTCTGAGTCCACAAGGTCGTCCCCCTTTTTTGTTATCTACGGAATACATCACCGTTCTCCTCTTCCTCTCCCAGTCTCCTCCGGTGTGCCTGCGGTTGATGAGCTGGTTCGTGACTTCTCCACCATCTGGCAACAGACCCGTCATTGTCCCAGGCTTCTTCAGGCATGAAGGTGCAAGCGGATAAAGGTAGAAGCCTCCGTCCTTCTCTCCTGGTGACATGGTGTGGCTTTCATCCAAGTACATCCTCTTCAAGATCCCCTGTTAGAAGCTCGGTCCTCGCTACCTTGGCCCCTTCCAGATTCTACAAAAGATCAATCCTGTCTCCTACAAACTCTGTCTACCTGCTACGTTACGTATTCCCAATTCCTTCCACGTCTCTCTTCTCAAGCCTCTTGTCATAAACCGGTTCTCTCAGAAGAATCTTGTCCCCACACCTGTCTCCGGCTTCTCTGACATCTACAAAGTTAAACAGATTCTTGCTGCAAAAACTTTGAGAGGTAAACCAATTTTTTTTGGTCGACTGGGAGGGTTACGGTCCTGAGGAGAGATCTTTGGAGCCTGAGGAGAATATCCTGGACCGTGACCTTTTCAGGAGTTTTCTCTCTCCTAAAAGGAGGTGGAGACCAAAGGGGGGGGGGGGGGTACTGTTATGTTATGTGCTCCGGCCACACACGTTTCTCCTGCCTCTGCCTCTCTGCTCCGGCGCGCATGTCCCCTAGGGCGCGCGTGCACCGGAGCTTTAAGATTTAAAGGGCCAGTACCATCATTAGTGTAATCCACCTGTGGCTCATTTATAAATTCCTCCACCCTACTCACTACTCAGTTCCCTGCTGCATCTTTGTTGACTTGTGCCTTTGCTTTGAGAAAGCGTTCCTCTATATGGCCTTGCCATGTATCAGATCTCTTGCTCTTGTGACTTGACCTTGCTCCTCTGCCGCCTGCCTACTGAACTCCTGCTTTGCTTTGACTACGCTACTGTGCCGCCTGCCCTGACCTTCTGCTATCCAGACTACGAGTTGCCTTATCCCTCCTGTGCCTCGCATCTCCTCAGCCGCCAGTGTGTTCAGGCCGTGCCAGAGGAAGCAACCTGGGTGCCGCCTGCAGCAGCAAGTCCATCCCGCTTTGCGACGGGCTCTGGTGAAAACCAGCGGCACCTTAGACTCCTCTCCCTGGTACGGCGTGCGTCTTCTGCCTCACAGGTCCAGCGGATCCACTACATCTCCAATTCCAGACCACCATGGTGTCACGGATCTACTATCTACTGAATGCCAGTCGACTGTACAATAAGTCTAGTCGTGTATACAATGTCTAGTAAATAATGTCTAGTATATGGTCTAGTCGTGTACAGTATATAACATGCATAGTGTGTCACATGCATAGCAAAAAAAAATTATGTTCTGTCTAGTAAACCGTTATGCAAGTCAGTAAATGCATAGTCAAAAGTGTCAGTGGTGTATAGTTAACTATAATATGCATAGTCCAGCTATAATATGCATAGTCTAATCATAAAATGCATTGTGCAGTTATAAAGTGCATAGTAAAGTCAACACAAGTCAGAGCGTGTATGGACTATTATACAAAGACTCTAATGTTATCTGCTATTTCATCAGTCTGAAATGGACGTTTGTGCATAAAATGCCTCAGGATTGCATATGGCCCCACGGCCACATCACTCCTCAAGCCTGACAGAACCTTACGTCGAGGACGACTTATGTTAAGTGACAGGGTTTGTAATGTCCCAGTACAGGTACATGGTCCTATGCAACCTGTAGGCCCTGTCAGGTTGAGCCCCTCAGTGACCTGGGGGCTCCCCTGCACGGTCTCCCCCTGTTGTCTCTCTGTTGGTTTAATAAATGTGTGTATATTCCTTTAATGCATAGACAGGATCCCTATGTATAGATAGTCTCAAGGACCTGTGGAGGTCTCAAGGACCTGTGAGTAAGCCTGTCACACATTATGTTATGCAGTTACATGATTTGTTGTAACATGTACTCCAAGAGAGCAACAGCTTGACATATGGGCTTTATTCCAACCCCCCACTATATAAAGGGGTGGCCATTATAATTCACTCTTTTTAAGTTAAGTGCTCTTAGCTGTAACATCTATGTCTTCGCTGAAGCAGCTACCAGAGGTCTCAGGACAAGTGTTCAGCCTCTGGAGGCTACAAAGCTACAAGTCTCTTCAGTAAGTCTACAAGTCTATGTCTGCTGTCACTAGATCTAGTCAAGTCCTGCACATAGTTAAGTCAAGTCCTGCACATAGTCAAGTCAAGTCTAATTACAAGTCAAAGTTAAGTTTATAATAAGTATTGGCCACCTCTCTGGGAATTCTGGCCTTAGCTGTGAAGATAATTACACCTGTTTTCTACTCAGTAAAGCCTCCATTTACCCATAACTGGTTATGGACTCTTTATTCACTACTAGCCCATAGGACAGCGGAGAATCCGGGCGTGTGGTGTTCCGGAACCCGAAAACCACACTGGCGTCATGAACACATAGGGGTTAATACATCCGACCCCTGGGGTTAATAACATCTGATGATTTACAATTTTATTGGGGGAGGGGATTTTTCACATTTTTTTAAAAACTTTTTTTACACTTTTTATGTCCCTATAAAATTGCAATCATTTGATTGTTAACACTGTTCAGTGCTATGCATAAGGCATATCACTGATCAGTGATCTCAGACCAGAGCAGAAGACCCCAGGAGATGGATGGAGGCAGGTGAGGGGACCTACGTCCATCATTTTAGATGATTGGATCCCTGTGGCAGCGCTGCGGGCGATCCGATCATCCAATATAACGCCTGCATTGTTGCAGATGCTATGATCTGTATTGAGCACATCATCTGAGGGGTTAATGGCGGACATCAGTGTGATTGCTTATGCCTCCCATTACCGCTGGGTACCTGGCAGCTGGCAGCAGCTGGGACCTGCCGTGCATGATGCTAGCACCGGTCCGGTGCTCGTGTTATGTGCATGACGTAAATGTACGTCATGGTGCGTTAAATACCACCGCACCATGATGTACATTTATGTCATATGTCATTAAGGGGTTAAATAATTATGTTCATTGTATATTTTTTTGACTTTTTAAAATTATGCTGTGGTTGCTTTTTTAATTCCTTTTTTTTAAATACAATTAAGGGATTAACCCCTTCCCGCTATTGGACGTATGCATACGTCCAGGCGAATTACACGTTCGCGCAAATGGACGTATGCATACGTCCAAGCGATCTCCTGCTCTGCCGCGGGCAGCGCAGGAGATCGCGGGTGGGACTCAGCTGTCAATCACAGCCGGAGTCCCACCGCAGCTGCCGGGGCCGCGATCGCGCCGGTCCCGGCAGCATTAACCCCATAGATGCCGTGATCAGTTCTGATCACGGCATCTACGGTGTTTGCAGGGGGAGCGCTCTCCCCCTGCCCATCAATCGCAGCGCCGCGATAAAATAATGGGGATTGAGGGTGTCCAAGACACCCTCGATCCCCCTTGAAGAGATAGGAGTGAGGTGGCAGGGTTGCCACCCCTCCTATCCCTGCTATTGATCGGCGGAGCGGCCGACCAATAGCAGAGTGGGGGCGGGGGGGGTTAAAGTTCGGTTCCCCCCGCTATGCCCACCCATCGGTGTCCGGGCACAGCGGGGGGAACCGTGTAATAGCGGCGGCGGCGGTCACTTACCCGGCGGCGGCGGCTGTGATCATGGCGGCGGTGGAGGTAAGTATGACGCCGCGTGTGCAGAGTCTGTTGCCTAGCAACATCTGCAGGGCGACAGTTTAGAGAGTGGTCTCTAAACTGTCGCCCTCCAGATGTTGCAAAACTACAACTCCCACCATGCCTTGACAGCTGTTTGCTGTGTTGGCATGCTGGGAGTTGTAGTTTTGCAAGATTTAGAGGGGTTCAGGCTGGAGATCAATGACAGTGGTCTCTAAACTGTAGCCCTCCAGATATTACAAAACTACAACTCCCAGCATGCCCAGACAGCAGTTTGCTGTCTTAGCATGCTGAGATTTGTAGTTTTGCAACATCTGGAGGGCCACAGTTTAGAGACCACTGTCAGTGATCTCCAGCCTGAACCCCTCTAAATCTTGCAAAACTACAACTCCCAGCATTCAGGAACAGCAAATGGCTGTCTCGGCATGCTGGGAGTTGTACTTGCGTGCCTCCAGCTGTTGCATAACTACATCTCCCAGCATTCCCTTTGGCAATCAGTACATGCTGAGAGTTGTAGTTCTGCAACAGCTGGAGGCACACTGGTTGGGAAATACCGAGTTAGGTAATAGGTTCTATTACCTAACTCAGTATTTTCCAACCAGTGTGCCTCCAGCTGTTGCAAAACTACAACTCCCAGCATGCACGTTCTGTCAGTGCATGCTGGGAGTTGTAGTTCCCCCCCCCCCCCATCCCATGTGAATGTACAGGTTACATTCACACTGGCGACGGATTACAGTGAGTTCCCTGCTTCAAGTTTGAGCTGCAGCCGCAGCTCAAACTCCTAGCGGGAGACTCAGTGTAATCCGCCGTCAGTGTGAATGTAACCTAAAAACACTACACTAACATAAAATAAAGAGTAAAACACTACATATACACACGTACACTGCCCCCCCCCCACCACCACCCCTTCCCCCCCAATAAAAATGAAAAACGTATCCTACAGCAGTGTTTCCAAAACGGAGCCTCCAGCTGTTGCAAAACAAAAACTCCCAGCATTTCCGGACAGCCATTGACTGTCCAAGCATGCTGGGAGTTTAGCAACAGCTGGAGGCACCCTGTTTGAGAATCACTGGTGTAGAATACCCCTATGTCCACCCCTATGCAAATCCCTAATTTAGGCCTCAAATGCACATGGCGCTCTCTCACTTCGGAGCCCTGGCGTATTTCAAGGCAACAGTTTAGGGCCACATATGGGGTATTTCCGTACTCGGGAGAAATTGCCTAACAAATTTTGGGGGGCTTTTTCTCCTTTTACCCCTTATGAAAAGGTAAAGTTGGGGTCTACACCAGCATGTTAGTGTAAAAAAAAAAACATTTTTGTACACTAACATACTGGTGTTGCCCCATACTTTAAAATTTCACAAGCGGTAAAAGAAAAAAAGCCTCCAAAATTTGTAACGCAATTTCTCCTGAGGACGGAGATACCCCATATGTGGGCGCAAAGTGTTCTGGGGACGCACAACAAGGCTCAGAAGGGAGAGTGCACCATGTAAATTTGAGGTCTAAATTGGTGATTTGCACAGGGGTGGCTGATTTTACAGCGGTTCTGACATAAGTGCAAAACAATAAATACCCACGTGACCCCATTTTGGAAACTACACCCCTCACGGAATGTAACAAGGGGTACAGTGAGCATTTACACCCCACAGGTGTCTGACAGATCTTTGAAACAGGGGTCTGTGAAAATGAAAAATAAAATTTTTAATTTGCACAGCCCACTGTTCCAAAGATCCGTCAAATGCCAGTGGGGTTTAAATTCTCCCTGCACCCCTTATTACCTTCCGTGAGGGGTGTAGTTTTAAAAATGGGGTCACATGTGGGGGGGTCCACTGTTCTGGCACCACGGGGGGGCTTTGGAAATGCACATGGCCAAATTCTCTCTCCAAAAGCTCAATGATGCTCCTTCTCTTCTGAGCATTGTAGTTCGCCCCCAGTGCACTTCACGTCCACTTATTGGGTATTTCCATACTCAGAAGAGATGGGGTTACAAGTTTTGGGGGGTATTTTCTGCTATTATCCCTTGTAAAAATGTAAAATTTGGGGGAAAACAAGCATTTTAGTGTAAATTTTTTTTTTTTTTTTTACATATGCAAAAGTCGTGAAACACCTGTGGGGTATTAAGGTTCACTTTACCCCTTGTAAGGTTCCCCAAGGGGTCTAGTTTCCAAAATGGTATGCCATATGGTTTTTTTTTTTCTGTCCTGGCACCATAGGTGCTTCCTAAATGCGGCATGCCCCCAGAGCAAAATTTGCTTCCAAAAAGCCAAATGTGACTCCTTCTCTTCTGAGACCTGTAGTGCGCCAACAGAGCCCTTTTCATCCCCATATTGGGTGTTTTCTGAATCGGGAGAAATTGGGCTCCAAATTTTGGGGGGTATTTTCTGCTATTACCTTTTTTAAAAATGTAAAATTTTTGCTAAACCAAGCATTTTTGGTAAAAAAAAAAAATTTTTTTTTTTTACATATGCAAAAGTCGTGAAACACCTGTGGGGTATTAAGGTTCACTTTATCCCTTGTTACGTTCCTCAAGGAGTCTAGTTTCCAAAATGGTATGCCATGTCGTTTTTTTTTGCTGTCCTGGCACCATAGGGGCTTCCTAAATGCGACATGCCCCCCGAGCAAAATTTGCTCTCAAAAAGCCAAATATGACTCCTTCTCTTCTGAGCATTGTAGTTCGCCCGTAATGCACTTCAGGTCAATTTATGGGGTACCTCCATACTCAGAAGAGATGGGGTTACAAATTTTGGGGGGTATTTTCTGCTATTAACCCTTGCAAAAATGTGAAATTTGGGGGGAAACACATTTTAGTGAAAAAAATTTTTTTTTTTTTACACATGCAAAAGTCATGAAACACCTGTGGGGTATTAAGGCTCACTTAATTCCTTGTTACGTTCCTTAAGGGGTCTAGTTTCCAAAATGGTATGCCATGTTTTTTTTTTTGCTGTTTTGGCACCATAGGGGCTTCCTAAATGCAACATGCCCCCAAAAAACCATTTCAGAAAAACGTACTCTCCAAAATCCCCTTGTCGCTCCTTCGCTTCTGAGCCCTCTACTGCGCCCGCCGAACAATTTACATAGACATATGAGGTATGTGCTTACTCGAGAGAAATTGGGCTACAAATTCAAGTATAAATTTTATCCTTTTACCCCTTGTAAAAATTCAAAAATTGGGTCTACAAGAACATGCAAGTGTAAAAAATGAAGATTTTGAATTTTCTCCTTCACTTTGTTGCTTTTCCTGTGAAACACCTAAAGGGTTAAAACACTTACTGAATGTCATTTTGAATACTTTGGGGGGTGAAGTTTTTATAATGGGGTCTTTTATGGGGTATTTCTAATATGAAGACCCTTCAAATCCACTTCAAACCTGAACTGGTCCATGAAAAATAGCGAGTTTGAAAATTTTGTGAAAAATTGTAAAATTGCTGCTGAACTTTGAAGCCCTCTGGTGTCTTCCAAAAGTAAAAACTCATAAATATAAAGTAGACATATTGTATATGTGAATCCAAAAAAAAAATATTTGGAATATCCATTTTCCTTACAAACAGAGAGCTTCAAAGTTAGAAAAATGCAAAATTTTCAATTTTTTCATCAAATTTTGGGATTTTTCACCAAGAAAGGATGCAAGTTACCACAAAAATTTACCACTATGTTAAAGTAGAATATGTCACGAAAAAACAATCTCGGAATCAGATTGATAAGTAAAAGCATTCCAGAGTTATTAATGTTTAAAGTGACAGTGGTCAGATGTGCAAAAAAGGGCTGCGTCCTAGAGGTGAAAATGGGCTGTGTCCTTAAGGGGTTAATATGTTTTATATTTATAATGTAAAATAATATTTTTGAATGCTAATACTTTAGAATCCGTGGTCAGTATAAAAATTGTAAAATGTGAATGCTAGACTTAGGGTAATGTGAGGCTGATTTAAAGGGGTACCCCATTTTTTTAATCACCTGGTACCAGAAAGTTAAACAGATTTGTAAATGAATTCTATTTAAAAATCTTAATCCTTCCACCAATTATTAGCTGCTGTATGCTCCAGAGGAAGTTATTTTCTTTTTGAATTTCCTTTCTGTCTGACCACAGTGCTCTCTGCTGGACTATCCAGAGCAGAAGAGGTTTGCTATGGGGATTTGCTCCTGCTCTGGATAGTTCCTAAAATGGACAGAGGTGTCAGCAGAGAGCCCTGTGGTCACACAGAACGGCAATATAAAAAGAAAAGAATTTTCTCTGGAACATACGGCATCTCATAAGTACTGGATGGATTAAGGTTTTTAACTAGAAGTAATTTACAAATCTGTTTAACTTTAACTAATCTGGCACTATTTGATAAAAAAAAAAAAAAAAAAAAAAAGTTTTTTCCCCTATAGTTAAGCAGCTGTGTAAATAAACTAAATGTTTAACTGTGACAACAAAAAAGGGGCTATACGTTGTTTACAGGTAAGATTCCAGGAGCATCATAAAAAGAATAGCATGCCATATGAGCATGTACTGAGTGTCACTTCTGATTAAGCATATAATAGTGAAACGTAAATCCTGTCTCATGCTGGTTTCTGAGCAAAATGGAAGTTAGTGGCCTGAAACTTACAATACAAGTCTTAGTAGTCAGTAATAGATCCCATGGGTAGCTTCTGTCCACATCATGGCTCAAAAGGTCAGCTCATAGCAGAACAGTAGGGATTATGGGGGAGAATTATCATTAGGTGTCTATTGTAGACACAGATCTACCCCTTTACACTGCTTGCCTAATTTACAATCTTGCTCAGAATATACAAAGGTTGTGCACTCCTTTGATATATTTTGTGCAAATATAGAAACGCCCCCCCTCGCTCTACCGTGCACTCCTTCTCTACCTCACAGGAAAAGTGGACGTAGGGATTTTGTTCTAATGCATTGAGGTTTTTTGTGCATCAGCAAAAACACCAGGAAAACTGTCCCAGCTTTTTCCTGCGTTTTGTCAGTTTTTCTTGCTGGTGTGTGGAAACAAATAAATGTACTAAACTTTTTGTTGTTTTTTTTCTTCCCGAAATTTAGATACGTGAATGCGGAGGACTATGTCAGATTTGATGGATTGCGACAATGAACAACATTTTTTTTAAATGTCAATAAAAGGGTTAACGAGGGCTGTGGGGGAGTGTTTTTTTTTAAATAAAAAATGTTTTCAATATGTTGTGTTTTTTATAATAGAATTTTCAGGCTTAGTAGTGGAAAGCGTCTTGTAGACAGAATCCATTACTAAGCTGGGGCTTAGCGCTAGCCACCAAAACAGCTAGCGCTAACCCCCGATTATTACCGACTCTTTCCGCCACAGGGTTTCCGGAAAGAGCAGGTACCAACAGACCCGGAGCATCAAAAATGGCACTCCTGGGCCTAGGCAGTAACAGGCTTGCGTTATTTAGGCTGGGGGAGGGCAAGTAACAAAAGTCCTCGTCCACCCTGGTAACGTCAGGCTGTTGCTGCTTGATTGGTATCTAGCTGATACTGAAAAATTGAGGGAACCACACACTTTTTTATTTTTTATAAAAAAAAAAAAATGCATAGGGTTTCCCCTATTTTTAGTATCAGCCAGATACCAACCAAGCAGCAACAGCCTGACATTACCAGGGTGGGTGAGGACTATTTGTACTGGCCCTCCCTAGCCTGAATAACACCAGCCTGTTACCGCCTAGGCCGAGGAGCGGCATTTTCGACGCTCAGGGCCTGTTGGTACCGGCTCATCCCGGCACCCCTGTGGTGGTGGGTACCGGGGTAATAATTGGAGGTTAGCGCTAGATGATTTTGGGGCCAATACTAAACCCCGGCTTAGTAATGGATTCGTTCTATAAGATGGCTTCCACTACTTACCCTGAAAATTAAATTATAAAAAACACAACACATTGAAAAAAAAAATATAAAAAAAAAAACACTCCCCCACAGCCCTCTTTAACCATTTTATTGAAATAAAAAAAAGTTGCAGTTCACTAAATCTGACGTAGTCCTCCGCATTCATGTATCTGAAATGAGAAGAAAATAAAAACAAGAAATATGGGTTAGTACATTTTTTGCACTCTCCCCTGAGAAGAGCGCACATAATGCAGCGTGTTCCTAAACAGGGAGCCTCCAATTGTTGCTAAACTATAACTCCCATCCCTGTTTGGGAACACACTGCCAGAAAGGCTCTGTTGCCATTATGCAAAACGCATAATGTGAACAGAGATCTGTCCCTCTGCCCTTGGACTACTACTCCTATCATGGGGACAGAGTCTGTCCCATGATGGGAGTAGTTGTGGTACCGCAGCGTTGCTGAGGGATGGCACTTGCACATCCCCTGGCTGTGGGACTTTTAGGACTACTACTCCCATCATGGACAGACTCTGCCCATGATGGGAGTTTTAGTCCAGGGGCTGAAGTGCAGATCGCACTGGGTCATTCTGCAGAGACCTGCTGCGATCCGCATTTAAGTTAACAATCCGGCGGTACATGTGGCTACATCGTGCTGCCCGCCTGCTTCTATATACACTGTCATAATTCATAATTCCCGCCTGGAGACGGGAGCTCTGATTGGTCAATAGTCATTCACCAATCAGAGCGCCTGTGTTCCGGCGGTAGGGATTATGAATTATGACAGTGTATATAGAAGCCGGCGGGCAGCGCAATGTAGCCGCATGTGCCGCCGGCTTTTACAGTTAATAAATGCAGATTGCAGTGGGTCTCTGGATAATGACCTGCTGCGATCTGCACCTCAGCCCCTGGACTACAACTCCCATCATGGGCAGAGTCTGTCCATGATGGGAGTAGCAGTTCTTACTGTCCCAAAATAGACACTTTGGTAGTGTCCTCCGAGGTCATGTATATTTGCGTAAGAAAAGTGCCTTTGCAAATTTTGTTTTGCGTAAAAAAAAACGCAGTTAATAAATTTGATTCTACAGTAGAAAGTGCTCTATGGTAAACTTAACCATAGACATGGCCATGAAAAATTCTATCAGATTTTGCGGCCAAAAAATGCGCAAAAAACCTCTTGTGCAAATTTTTGCGTTAAAAAATACACACAAAAAAAATAACACATAAATTCCCCTCTCAACTAACATAGGTTAACTTGGTATGGTTGGAGTGGTGGTCTGTAACCTAGGAAATGAGATGTTAACAAGGGGAGGAAAGGAGTAGGAATATCAGGAGAAGGAGGCAACTTTTCTAAATGAGTGTATTTTCAAAAACATTTACCTTGACGTGCCCTTCAAGTTTAACTTTGTTAGGATGGGAATAGCCCTTTAACATTGTTCTTTCTGTAACCATTAATAAAATGTGAAAGTCATTAAAAAGAACATTTCAACAGCACTTGAAATTCTTTTTTCCCCTCGATTTAAGACATTGCAATTTAATTTAAATGTTAAACTCTTCATTGATATCCTCCAGGCATTAGGCGCCCTGTGAAACTTATTGTACTAGACGTCTGTTGTACACTTGGTCAGGTTCCAGCATGACCTATGGATCGCTACATCATCTGTTTGCACCTGATGAAAGAAACAGAGCCCAACCTGCAGGGAAATAAACACATATCCTTCATGTGATATTGAGCAGACCAGTTGCAAAACTGGATCTGTTGGTAGCCAGCAATATAGGAGCGGTCAGCAGCCCAAGCACTTAGACATGTGCGTCATTTACATAAAGCCTAAGAATGTTATAATGGGGTGGGTTCCACATGTTGGGTTTTGCATTATTATATTGGAAGGAACTGGTGATTTCTGGAGCTCACAGACATTGGAAAGTATGAACAGTTACATGTTTAGTATTGGTATTTGGTCTTGCATCACTCTCCAAACACATATCTTTTGTAGTTTTCGATATGATAAAAGCATACTTTCCCATTAATTTACTTATTTTACTGGTAGAGGAGGGTATGGTTATTGTTCTGGGACAGGATACATCGTAAAACATGAGACTTTTATATTAGAGGTTTCCTTTTCTATTATCTTCTATGCAATGCCATTCTGCTTTGCCGACATGATACATGGTTCTAATTTTAAACCCTATATTTAATAAAGTCATTAATTAATTGTAAAATGACTTTGTATTGAGAAATGGGAAACATATGTATTTCCTTTCCTATGTGGCTTAATCACACTTTATCCTTGCCAAAAGCTACAATTCGTAGACAATGTAGCTATGGCCAACTACAAATATAAACGTCTAACACAATCACAGTTCTCGGAGGCTCAGTTCTAAGCCACAGAATTCCAAGTTTCCCACTATCATTCGACATCATATACCAGTGGAAACATTTTCACAATTATGTGAACTCAATTTCAAGGTAAACTGTAAAAAAACTGTATTTTCTTACACAATAGAACACAAAAATATTTTATGTATTTTTTTTTAATCTAATAATTTATAAGAAAATAACAGTCTTACAGGTTGACATAGATACAGTGAAACAATATCCCCCTAACTCCAAACCCAAAGAGTACCATACATAGCAGGTTATGTGTTTTAAGCAACAGAAAAACAAGGCATCGGGTGAAATTTATCCAATCCTGTCCAGAGGAAAAGTTGCTAAGTTGTCCATAGCAACCAATCTGATCGCTTATTTCATTTTTGAAAAGGCCTCTGAAAAATAAAAGAAACGATCAGATTAGTTGCTATGGGTAACTCAGCAACTTTTTCTCTGGAGGACAGGTTTTGATAAATCACCTCCATTGAGTACATTAGATGCATGTACATTAGAAAGTATTAGTCCAATGAAGACGTTCATGCAACTGCTGCACATAGTGGAGAAAATGATCTTGAAGCAAAGAGGCACTTGCCAGTCCAGCAGTATCCATCCACCTTGACTAGAGTTTCTTTAACCCCTTAACGACACAGGACGTATATTTACGTCCTGTGCCAGCTGCCGCGATATGAAGCGGGATCGCGCCACGATCCCGCATCATATCGCGTCGGTCCCGGCACTCATCAACGGCCGGGACCCGCGGCTAATACCACACATCGCCGATAGCGGCGATGTGCGGTATTAACCCTTTAGAAGTGGCGGTCAAAGCTGACCGCCGCTTCTAAAGTGAAAGTGAAAGTGACCCGGCTGCTCAGTCGGGCTGTTCGGGACCGCCGCGGCGTCCTAAACAGCTTACAGGACACCGGGAGGGCCCTTACCTGCCTCCTCGGTGTCTGATCGGCGAATGACTGCTCCGTGCCTGAGATCCAGGCAGGAGCAGTCAAACGCCGATAACACTGATCACAGGCGTGTTAATACACGCCTGTGATCTGTGTAAAAGATCAGTGTGTGCAGTGTTATAGGTCCCTATGGGACCTATAACACTGCAAAAAAAAAGGAAAAAAAAAGTGTTAATAAAGGTAATTTAACCCCTTCCCTAATAAAAGTTTGAATCACCCCCCATTTCCTATATAAAAATAAAAGTGTAAAAAAAATAAAAATATGTGGTATCGCCGCGTGCGTAAATGTCCAAACTATAAAAATATATCATCAATTAAACCCCACGGTCAATGGCGTACGCGCAAAAAAATTTTTGGCCACTTTCTATACCATTAAAAAATGAATAAAAAGTGATTAAAAAGTCTGATCAAAACAAAAATCATACCGATAAAAACTTCAGATCACGGCGCAAAAAATGAGTCCTCATACCGCCCTGTACGTGGAAAAAAAAAAGTTATAGGGGTCAGAATATTACATTTTTAAACGTATAAATTTTCCTGCATGTAGTGATTTTTTCCAGAAGTGCGACAAAATCAAACCTATATAAGTAGGGTATCATTGTAACCGTATGGACCTACAGAATAATGATAAGGTGTAATATTTACCAAAATATGCACTGTGTAGAAACGGAAGCCCCCAAAAGTTACAAAATGGCGTTTTTTCTTCGATTTTGTCGCACAATGGTTTTTTTTTTCGTTTCGCCGTGCATTTTTGGGTAAAATGACTAATGTCACTGGAAAGTAGAATTGGCGCCGCAAAAAATAAGCCATAATATGGATTTTTAGGTGGAAAATTTAAAGGGTTATGATTTTTAAAAGGTAAGGAGGAAAAAACGAAAGTGCAAAAACTGAAAAACCCTGAGTCCTTAAGGGGTTAAAGGGGTACTCCGGTGGAAATTTTTCATTCAAATTAACTGGTGCCAGAAACAGATTTGTAATTTACTTCTATTAAAAAAAAAACTTAATCCTTCCAGTATTTATCAGCTTATCAGCTGTTGTATATTACAGAGGAAGTTGAGTTGTTCTTTTCTGTCTGACCACAGTGCTCTCTGATGACACCTCTGTCCATGCAAGGTACTGTCCGGAGCAGGAGAGGTTTGCTTTAGGGATTTGTTCCTGCTCTGGACAGTCCCCAACATAGACGGAGGTGTCAGCAGAGAGTGCTGTGGTCAGACAGAAAAGAACTACACAACTTCCTCTGGAGTATACAGCAGCTGATAAGTACTGGAAGGAATAAGATTTTTTAATAGTAGTAATTTACCAGTCTGTTTAACTTACTGGCACCAGTTACTTTGAATAAAATTGTTTTCCACTGGAGTACCCCTTGAAATGTGCATAAGCATCATGTTTCAAATATACAGCATTTTCCCTAGAAAGAACAGTGATACATTTATTAACCCCTTAAGGACTCAGGGTTTTTCCGTTTTTGCACTTTCGTTTTTTCCTCCTTACCTTTTAAAAATCATAACCCTTTCAATTTTCCACCTAAAAATCCATATTATGGCTTATTTTTTGTGTCGCCAATTCTACTTTGCAGTGACATTAGTTATTTTACCCAAAAATGCACGGCGAAACGGAAAAAAAAATCATTGTGCGACAAAATCGAAAAAAAAACGCCATTTTGTAACTTTTAGGGGCTTTCGTTTCTACGCAGTGCATATTTCGGAAAAAATTACACCTTATCATTATTCTGTAGGTCCATACGGTTAAAATGATACCCTACTTATATAGGTTTGATTTTGTCGCACTTCTGGAAAAAATCATAACTACATGCAGGAAAATTTATACGTTTAAAAATGTCATCTTCTGACCCCTATAACTTTTTTATTTTTCCACATATGGGGTGGTATGAGGACTCATTTTTTGCGCCGTGATCTGAAGTTTTTATCGGTATGATTTTTGTTTTGATCGGACTTTTTGATCACTTTTTATTCATTTTTTAATGATATAAAAAGTGACCAAAATACGCTTTTTTGGACTTTGGAATTTTTTTGCGCGTACGCCATTGACCGTACGGCTTAATTAATGATATATTTTTATAGTTCGGACATTTACGCACGCGGCGATACCACATATGTTTATTTTTTATTTTTTTTACACTGTTTTATTTTTTTTATGGGAAAAGGGGGGTGATTCAAACTTTTATAAGGGAAGGGGTTAAATGACCTTTATTAACACTTTTTTTTACATTTTTTTTGCATTGTCATAGGTCCCATAGGGACCTATAACACTGCACACACTGATCTCTAATGCTGATCACTGGCGTGCATTAACACGCCTGTGATCAGCATTATCGGCGCTTGACTGCTCCTGCCTGGATCTCAGGCACGGAGCAGTCATTCGTCGATCGGACACCGGGGAGGCAGGTAAGAGCCCTCCCGGTGTCCGATCAGCTGTTCGGGACGCCGCGATTTCACCGCGGCGGTCCCGAACAGCCCGACTGAGCAGCCGGGTCACTTTCACTTTCACTTTAGAAGCGGCGGTCAGCTTTGACCGCCGCTTCTAAAGGGTTAATACCGCACATCGCCGCGATCGGCGATGTGTGGTATTAGCCGCGGGTCCCGGCCGTTGATTAGCGCCGGGACCGACGCGATATGATGCGGGATCGCGGCGCGATCCCGCTTCATATCGCGGGAGCCGGCGCAGGACGTACATATACGTCCTGCGTCGTTAAGGGGTTAATACAGTATTACTTCCCAGGAGGAGAGGCCTGGATCCAGTGCAGGATAACGCATTTTCACAATCTACCAACTGCTAATATGCAGATCCTAGGGTCTCTCAGTATCTGGACAGACTATGCTTTGTAATTGATATGCAAGATTCCTGTTCAAAACCGGTCAAGGTGTGGACAAGTCCGAAGCATTTAGAGTAGAGATGAGTGAACTTTTCAAAAGTTTGGTTCTTCTTTTTCTCTGAACTCTGGCAAAATGTTCTGGTTTTGAAAAAACTAGTTTTAATCTGTACCTCATTAATAGCACCAAAACATGTATACAACACTAAGGCTCCGTGTGGACATTCCGCAGAATGCGGGTGCTGGCATAGCATGCCGGCACTAGGACTGTATGGCAATGCACCGCATGTCTCATGAACAGCAATGCATTCTATCTGGAGTCTGTAGAAAGAATGGACAG